>NC_081408.1:102561313-102751342 GCF_030272615.1 Cryptomeria japonica | reverse complement strand
AGAGGCAATCAACTTGCTAAGAGGAGAAGAATAAGAAGGGAAAAAAAAAAAATTGCATGTATGTTATAAGTGTTCAAAACAACCAGGAAAGATGTAGGATGAAGAAAAATTTACAGCTTAAAAAGAGTGTAGCAAATAAAGTTGAAGGAAAGAGGTTTGAGTATTTGAAGGCATGAAGCGCCTAGAAATATTGTAAATTTTTTAAATTTTGTCTCTTGTTGAAATCATTCATATAACTAATTGCTCCTGAGGAGTTTTCTTGTATGAATGTGTATATGATATTTGAGATAAAGATATGTTTCATATTTATTTTTTCATATATATGTTAATGTAGATTGGATGACATGTTAAGCCTATAATATTGAGTAGTTTGATAAGATCCCTCATTCTTGTCTGCATCAGGACTTCAACCGCGAACTTATAGAGAAATTCAAGGAATGAATCCTCCATTTTGACACATAGATTTTCATACAAACTATTAATCATGTTAACCTTTATACAATAATCAATTTCATGAAGAAATTGTATTATTCCCAAAAATTCCATGGCTAGGTGACTTAATATTTTATTGGACTAGTGATAATGACTTTCAAAATAATTAAGCAATTTTGGACTTAAATTTTTTTAGTGTGTGTAGTATGTTCTTACTTGTAAGTATTTATTTTCCTTTTTTGTTACTGTATACGGTGAAAATGGATAACAACAATGATGAAAGACTAAATAGATTCAACCACAAAACCCTAGCTTAACAACAACAAAGATCCACCATAACATATGAAGATTACCTAAGACAATGCAAATCAAATGAAATCACAAAGATTATACCATCAAATGTCCAATAGGGTTTGGATCTCCATTCTTCCTATCTCCATTGATCTTTCTTGATATATTTGCTCTCAGATTTTATGTGCACAAGAGCTCAACAAAGAACAGAATGTGGTTGCAAGTAGGATCACATATGAAAAGCGTAGTGTAGTCAAGTGGTCAATTGATCAAGTAGTTAGTTAGGGTTTGATAATGAAGGAAGCATCTCCTTATATAGAAGACACCATAAGAAATGGAGGGATAAGATTGAGAGGTGTAAAAGGAGGTCGGCTATGATTAGAGGGTAGGTAAAGAAAATAATAAAATAATGTAAGGGGAGGTAGTGTATGAATTAAGAGATGAATGACATGTGTCATAGGTAGAAAAGGCTAATGGATTAATAAAGATTTATTTAATTAATAGAAGAAGTCAGATAATTAAATAAATAAAAGTATTTATTTAAATGAGAAATAAGGCTAGAAGAGGATAAATGAATTAATTAAATAAATAAATATTTATTTAATTAATAGAAGAATTAGGCTTAGATAATTAAATAAATAAAATATTTATTTAATTAGACATGACAATTTTAGGTGTCTACATTTTGCCCCTCTTTGAGACAATGCAGCTTGTCGCGTTGTTTCAAAGAAGATAAGATGAACTGATACAAAGTTGTCCCAAGATGGGAATGATATGCCCCCTCGGGAGATTGGATGAAAAATGTCTGAAAAGATCGTAGACAATCTCTCGATAAGAAAGAAAGGCTAGAATGGACTGACCGGATAAAGTGACAGAGTCACGAGATAACGAAGACTGACTCAGGAAACGAGGGCTAGGGCGAGGGCTAGGGTAGCCTATAAGATAGACTATGAGGGGAATACATCCTCATTGTCATCCACAAACCTAAGAAATTAGAGTGCAGAGCGAGATAGAGAAGCAGCAGTCAGCAGCAATGGCATTGGTTCATAGATTCGATCGTGTTCACCGATTTCAAAGGCCAGCAGAGGCAGGAGAGCTGGTGAGTACCACAAAACCTCCTTGTACCTTGTTGTATTAATTGTTGTCATTAATGCATGTCAAGTAGAGAAATAAATGCGCTTTAGGATAATGTCAAAAAGTGTCAAAAACATCGAGGCACGTCTGTGCTAGTGCCAGGTGCGTCTGGGTTGGCTAGGCGTGTCTGTGTTTGTGCCAAGCGCATCTATGCCAGCAAAGGCATCTGTGCAGGATGCGATCACGTCTGCATTGTGTAGGCACGTCTATACAGAGCATAGACATGTCTATGTCTTTCAGGTGTGTCTGTGCAAAGTAGGCGCGTTTATGCAATATGCAAGCGTGTTTATGTCATGAAGGTGCATTTGTGTCTTCAAGGTCAAATCGACAGTTCTGTGATGAACATACGCTATGGATTGGATAAGTTGTTGAGAGGATACACTCAAGCAGATCCTCTAGGGAAGACTAGGATAGCAAATAGGGCTAGGATTGACAATTTTGTGATAGAACATATGTTGCCAATTAGGAAACTACTCAAGAGGATTCACTCAAGCAGAGACCCTAGGATAGGATAGGTTAAGGTAATTTGTGATGAACAGTGAGTACCAAGACATAGTACTTTGTGATGAACAGGGAGTACTAAAATATGAGCAGCACTTTGTGATGAACAGGGAGTGCAAATGTGAGAAACACTTTGTGATGAACAGGGAGTGCAAAACATGTAGTACTTTGTGATGAACAGGGAGTACTATAATATGAGCAGCACTTTGTGATGAACAGGGAGTGCAAATGTGAGCAGCACTTTATGATGAACAGGGAGTGCAAAACATGTAGTACTTTGTGATGAACAGGGAGTACCACTAGGATAATCAGCAACACTTTGTGATGAACAGGGAGTGTTACTAGGATAGAGTACCATACGCACTTAGATAAAAAGTAGCATTTTGTGATGAACAGTGAATAACACTATGACTGACATGATTGATTTGCATTTTTGTAGGAGTACTTGCCTATGCTGAAGTCACGGGAGAGATTCCCATTGACTCAGAGATTGCAAGCTGAGCTGACAGTTGTTGAGAGAGCTACTATTGATGCTATGGGCTTATGCCACATTTTGTATGTGCTTGAGTTTCGAGCGAACATGGGTTTGCTGACTGCATTAGCTGAGAGGTGGCATTCTAAGACTTGCACATTCCATTTTTCGATGGGTGAGATGATAGTCACCTTGGAGGACGTTTATAGGATTCTGTGGATACTGATCGATGGGGAGCTGATTCCTTATGATCGAGAGGGAGATAGGGAGGCCTTGAGATGAGTGTTTCAGGATCCAGGACTGGAGATGAGGGCTGGACACATGGCATGGGATACCATGACATAGACAGGACTAGCACTACTAGCAGTGCTAGGAGGAGTTATCAGTGGGTTCTTGTGTCTAGACAGAGCGACACGAGGATTGGCTATGGGTTGGGGGAGCACCTTGGAGACACTAGTTACACAGCACACCAGATATGCCTGGGGACTGTGTGTGCTGGCACACTTATATTATGAGCTGCATTAGTTTGTTTATCATGGATCTGTAGGATTGGGCTACGGAGTCACATTCCTACAGGTATGGACCTATGAGCATCTGTCGGTTACCCGACCGATACACTTTAGGGGTAGGGGTCATGGACGCAATTTTGTACATCTATATGATATGATTACCTCACAGCCATGGATTGGCAGGTTGGAGTACTGGCATCGAGTCTTGGATGAGATCGACACTATAATATGGAGGTTGTACCTTGGATGCGAGCAGTGGGAGGATGATGCAGTAGAGTTACCATACACCTTCCGAAGTAGATATCTTATTGGGCGGACACCCTATGTATTGGAGAGGCAGCTAGTAGACAGAGTGGGTAGATAGTTTGGCAGGATTCAGCGGATGCCACGGGGTTCTGGGATGTATGCTCGGATAGTCAAAGATCAGGCACTCTTTGGGCCATTATTTTCATATGATCAAGCCATGACGTAGCTAGTAGAGATAGTTCCCTTGCCATGGGATATGTGGCCGGATATTGAGGATGCAGGCATGGATGCAGAGTACACGATGTATTGGGCTGAGCATCCATTCCCACAACTAACAGACCCAGGGGAGGTGATAGATGGAGATGGTGGTGGGGATGGAGATGATGATGGAGATGGTAAGGGGAGAGACTGACGGAGGAGGCAGGGTGTAGTTGGAGAGAGGAGGGTGGCTCCATAAAGAGAGGGTGGGGAGGAGAGACAGGCTCAGGTGGTGAGGGGTCATGGTGGGTTGCCACTACAGGTGCCAACAGCATAGGGTCCTAGACAAGTGCAGGGATAGGGGCAGCGGCAGGTACAGGTACAGGCAAAGGCACCAGTACAGGGGGAGCCACAGGCAGAGCCATAGGTAGAGGCATAGGGGGCCGAGGAGGAGGAGGATGAGCTGCTTAAGCTGAGGGAGATCTTCTAGGGATAGGAAGATGAGATTCAAGACTTGGAGAGGGAGACAGCCAGGCTCAGGAGATGACTGAGGGAGATAGAGCATGAGCGAGATCAGGCTATCTAGTGCTATATTGAGGCTGAGATAGCACTGAGGGCTGGGAGGCAGGCAACAGAGAATACAAGGGCTGGATATGCCTATGTGCTATGGGCAGGGGAGGAGATAGGTTACTGGTGAGACCTCTATTATGGGGCAGTGCCACCAGAGCAGCGGGCGAGGAGCTTCCATAGACCATCACGGACAGTGACAGCTACAGGAGGGAGCAAGAGGAGACAGGCGTCCAACAGTGGGGTTATGGGTCCTCCACCACCACTAGATAGAGGGGACAGGAGAGATGATCCTGGGGTGGGTCCTTCTAGGGTTCAGACTCCGTCGAGGCCAAGTGGCTCTGAGGGAGGGAGTTCATCATAGCCGTAGAGGGCTCCCTATGTATCAGTATTTTGTACCATTTTTTATTTTGATGTAGACACCTTCGGGTGATTGTAGCCATATGATTTTGACATCATCGTATCATGACACTTTATATATATATATATGAGATGATTCATCTTTGCGGCAGCTATATGCATGTGTACCTATGTGATGAGATGTTTCATGATGTATGTGTTATGTGATGCTTATGATATGGATGCAAATATATACATGATGAAATGCAATATTTTTGTTCTTTTATGTTTTTAATATGTTATGCCAATGCAAATGTGAATGTAGGAAATGCAAATGAATATGATAATGCAAATGATAATACAAATGTGCTAACATGAGTTGTGTGTAGGATGTGATGCAATTGTGATATCTATATGTATGTATGAAATGCTTATATGTGGTAATGTAGGTGCAACTACATGAAATGCAAATGTTTTTGGCGTGTCATTATACTCAGTCATGTGATAATGGGCTACACGGACTCAAGAAGGACGATGGAAGTCAATCAAAAAAGGGGGATGGAAGATAGAAGATATGAAAGTGAAAGAGCTTCTTGTCCGTTATCATCATTGAGCTTTATTATGGCAAGTAGGTTATGACAATTAAGGCATATGTTTGACCCAGAAAGTCATTGTACCTGTTTGCATGGAGATAAGACAGTCATAAACAAGGAATGCCCCAGTTCATACTAGACTCACAGTGTCCTCATATCTTTGGACAAGTCATAGCATTACTAAGAGACAATCCACAGATAACAAAAGGAAAATAGGTGACGATACCCCATCCTCGCCTTTCTAGTCAAAGGCATCCTTGAGATAGAATCCCTAGTCAGAGACATCCCGAAAAAGCTAAAAGACATGTCACCAAAAGATAAAATGAAAAGAAAACCAAGACTCAACACCAACATCCACTGTGGTCCTCAAGTTCAGTGTCTCTTGTCACTTGTATAAGTCTTATTTGATTATGGTCACAATGTTTACTTTCACAAAAAGGATAGATAGCACTAAACCATATGTTGTTTGAGTCTGTTGAAAGATTTGATTTGTTGGAGCCCATTGTTACTGTTGTGTCTCATCTGAAACTGACTGAATCCATGCAACTGATACTTTATTGTGGAGAAGATGAAAATTTATTGCAGACTGGCGATGCAGATGTTGCTTTATTGTGGGTTGTGCGCAGATAGACTAAAGAAAGATGGAAGAAACTGTACTCCTCGAAACATGCGATGCTCTTAGTTCCACACCCATTACTAGACATAGGATTTTCCTTAGCCATAGATAGGAGCTGATTTATTATGGATGGAAAAGGGTGAAAAGGAATGTTTATTATGGATGGCTAACTAATCTTAGGTAGATCAATGACAAGCTATGATGGGAATGGGTAAGTTTATTAATGGATGAATAGGTCGTGAGTGTGTGCAAAGTGAAAGATGAAATGGAATCCTGAAGGAGGGAGGAGCAATGTCTCTACACATGGCGTCGGTGACCTAGTTTTCATCATGGTACTTGCCCAGGGTGCCACCAAAGTGGTTTTCACCATTGGACGAAATTATTTCTCTTTACTTTTTTGATTTTTGATTTTTTTATTTTTTGTTGTCACAAGGCGCCTGTTTGCCAGGTTTTCACCAAGTAACAATTTTTTGTTTTATATTTTTTTTGTATTTTGAATTAGGATACTCCGAAGAGCTATGTGTAAAACTTGTGAAGGTGCATGCTATTGATAGGATCCTCCAAGGATTCACTCTCTATGGTTGAGAGCTGATATGCACCGGATCCATATGCTGATGTGATGATGTAAGGACCAAGCCAGTTTGGTTCGAACTTGCCCTTCTTCTCTCTGTCTTGCTGATTTTTAGGATTTTCTCTGAGAACCAAATCACCTACCTCAAATGTGTGAGGCTTGACTTTGTGATTGTAGCTACGACTCATTCATTGTTGATAAGCCTTGAGATGATTAAAAGCAGTTTGTCTTCCTTCATCCAATAGTTCAAGTTCTTGTAAGCGAGAGACCCTATAGTCTTCATCACTGATAATGTTTTGCAAAGAGACTCGTAAAGAGGGTAGCTCGACCTCAACAAGAAATATAGCTTTAGTGTTGTAAACAAGTGAATAGGGTGTAGCTCCTATAGGTGTGCAGACACATGTGCGGTAGGCCCAAAGTGCGGGATTAAGTTGGATATGCCAATTATGGCCAGCATCGTCGACTGTCTTTTTTAAGATTTTAAGGATTGTTTTATTAGACGCCTCAACTTGACCGTTACCTTGAGGGTAATATGGTGTGGAGAAACGATGGGAAATATGGAAGCGGTCATAGAGTTCACGAACATCCTGATTTTTGAAGGGACGCCCGTTATCAGTGATAATGTAAACAGGAATACCGTATCGACAAATGATATAGTTGAGAATGAATGTAGCAATTTGTTTTCCAGTGACTTGCATGAGAGGCACGACTTCGATCCATTTTGTGAAATACTTTGTGGTAGTGATAATGAATTTATGACCGTTGGAGGATGGAGGGTGAATCTTGCCTATGAGATCAAGTCCCCACTGACAAAAGGGCCAAGGAGTTGCAATTGGTTGAAGTTCTTGCGCTGGCACATGGATGAGGTCTCCATGAAGTTGACATTGCTTACATTTCTTGACAAACTGATATGAGTCTTTTTCCATATTGGGCCAGTAATATCCAGTCCTCATGAGTTTCTTGGCTAAGGTAGGACCACTTGAATGTGGACCACATATCCCTTCATGTACTTCATGTAACGCAATCTGAGCTTCGTCACTTTCCAAACATCTAAGAAGAGTGCCATCTAGACCTCAATAGTATAGGATATCAGCTAAAATGATGTATCGGGAAGATTGGTGAATGAAAGTGCGACGTTGGTTATTGGATAAGTCAGGAGGAAGGTTATTATCACGAAGGTATCTGAAGATGGAACCATATAACTGGGACTCAGGACCAGCAACACATATTATCTCAGTAGGAGTGATTTCATATGAAAGAACCAAAAGGCTATCCACCAAGAAATCATAGCAGGTCTCATTCGGAGATAGATCGATTAGTGAAGCAATTGTAGCCATGGCATTTGCAGCTCAATTCTGCTCTCTTGGTATCTACTCAAAGTCTATCTTTGTGAAATGTTGTTTCAGGTCATCCACCATTCTTTTGTAAGGCATTAATTTCTCATCCTTTGTTTGGTATTCATCAGTTGCTTGATGAATTACAAGTTGAGAGTCCCCAAAAACATGAAGTTCCTGGATCTTCCACTGAACTACTATTCATATTCCAGTTGTTAATGCCTCATATTCTACTATGTTATTAGTGCAAGGAAATGATAATCGATATGATTTTGGTATAGAATCCCATTGAGGAGTTATGAAGAGGATGCCAACTCCTACCACATGCTGTGTGTATGAGCCGTCAAAGTATAGTTGCCATGGCTTTGCATGTGACACTGTTAAAATGGATTCATCTGAAAATTCTAAAATTAGAGGAACATCATCTATCATGGGGGCATCTACTAACTGATCTATGATGGCTTGTCCTTTTATTTCTTTTATGTCCACATACTCGATGTCGAATTCACTCAGGATCATTACCCATTTGGATAGTCACCCAGTAAGTGTTGCTTTATTGAGAAGGTATTTCAATGGATCTATCCTTGCAACCAACTTAGTCTTATGAGTTAGCATGTAATGTCATAATTTATGCAAAGCAAAGACCACGGTGAGACATGCGCGCTCAATTGGTGTGTAGTTTAGCTCATATCCCACCAATGTGCGACCGTGCCTTTTCTTTGCCCTCAACAACTTGTTGTGCTAAGAGTGCCCCCAGTGCTATTGAAGTAGTTGATATGTATAGTAATAAAGGCTGATCTATAACTGGTGGCATCAAAACTGGTGGATTCAGAAGATAATCTTTGAGTATTTGGAAAGCCCGTTGACAGTTATCATCCCATTTGAATTTGATGTTTTTATGTAGCAAATGCTGAAAGGGATTACATTTATCTACAAGTTGTGCTATGAATCTTTGTATGGACTAGAGTCTCCCTTGCAAAGATCGAAGCTAACTAATGTTTCATGGTGGTTGCATCTCTAGGATGGCCTTGGCTTTTGCTGGATCGGATTCAATTCCTCTTTTTGACACAATGAATCCCAGGAGCTTCCCGAAGGTTTCTCCAAAGACACATTTCTTGGGGTTCAATCTCACTTTATATTTTTCCAACCGATCAAAGATGAGTGAAAGTATGTCCAAATGTGTATCTCTGTCTATTGATTTTCCCAAGAGGTCATCAACATAATCTTCCACAGTAACGTGCATGAGATCATGAAAGATAGTAGTCATGGCTCTTTGATATGTAGCACCTACATTTTTTAGCCCAAAGGGCATGACATTCCAGCAGAAAGTTCCTCAAGGACAAGTGAATGTTGTTTTGTGCTAGTCTTCGGATGCAATTTTTATTTGATTGTAACAAGAGAATCCATCCATCAAGTATAACATCGCATGACCTACTGTGAGATCGACAATCAAGTCAATATTTGGTAATGGAAAATCATCTTTAGGACAAGCTTTGTTGATGTCTCTGAAATCTGTACATATTCTGATACTATGATTTGGTTTACTGACAGGCACTAAGTTGGAGATCCATTGGGGATAATTAATTGGGTGTATGAATCCGACATCCAATAATTTCTCAAGCTCTACTTTGACTAATAATGTGACTTGTGGATGCATCTTTCTTAATTTCCATTTCACTAGTTTTGCCCCCGGTTTAACTATCAAATGGTGCATTACCAAATCCATATCCAATCCAGGCATATCAGCGTATGACCATGCAAAGTTGATTTGTTGTTTCATGAAGAAACTTATGAATTTTGCCCTTTCTGACTCTGTCAAAGATTGAGCTAGGAATATGTTGTGTGGAACTTCTTCTATACCAATATTTGTTTTGATAGTCTCCTCTACCAACATGGATGACTTTTCCTCATATGATGCTAGGAGAATGTCGAGCCTTCTATCTTCGGGTGCCTCAAAGAGGTTTTCACCCTTAGATACGTCCTTTCTTTTTACTATTCTGGGGTCAGACAATGCCACAGTGTGGTTTTCACCATAAGACCCTTGGTTTGTTTTTATTTTTATATTTTTGCGACTGGAAGCTCCGACACCCTCACCAAAATATGCCACACTATTGAGTTCTATAGTGTATCTCGCTTTATGGTCCCCATGGGGAATATCCTCTCATATGCCAAGATAGTCAATAAGTGCTTCATCATTTTGGAATGTGTCAAACTGTGCAGGTCCTTCATGGTCCCAGTCAATAAGTTGGTGGTGAACAAGGGGAAGGCCTTTGATGTCTTCAAAGTTAGCGGGGTTAAGAGTGAAGATGAAGTTATATTCAAGTATGTCAAGGTAGTTATTGAGGTCATCATTGGCACTCTCTTCATCAGTCTTGATCATGAATGAATCCAAATTATCATCACAAGTAGCACATTCCAAGATAGGTGTTCTCATTCTATGTAATTTCAACCTAGGACCTAGAGGCAAAGACTATATGGGTTCCTCTAGGGTTGTTTCTTGACCAACTTTGAATTTCCTATTAAATTCCTCTTCTTTTGTTGGTTCACCTGGTTCTCTGAATGTCTCAGCGAGCTCATAGTCATTAGAGGATTTGTCTGAACCCCATTCCCATTCATTGGAGTCTGTGGAATAGCGATTCTCTTGTTGAATTTTGGCAGCTTTGATTTGTAATGCTTCTTCTGTCCTTTGAGTGTGGACCTTGGAAGTCATGAAGCCAAGTCCTTTTGAGCATTCCTTTTTTAATGACAATTTAGGTTGTAAAGGTTCAATGATGCCTTCCTTTCTTAACCCAAGAGGGCTTTTGCCATCATACCCAAATTTTTGTAGAATCTTGAACCCTTTGCCATACTTCTCACATGGTATACTGATGTGATCTTGTGTATCATTTTCAAGGTCTTTGTAAAGAATTTTGTATAAGTCTTCCTCTTCCAGTTCACCCCATCTTTGAAAGATAGTAGGGTCCCATTTGAGTATAATGATAGATACCTGCTTATTAGGATGTGGTCTTCCATATTCTTTTGGTGAATTCATGACTTGTTGTAAGTTCATGGTCTGATTCAAAGTGTATTCACCTATGCCCTTGTCCTAGAATTCACCCTTAAGTTCATCTTGTTTTGATGTCGAAGGTTTTAATGACTTGGGATCAATGTATGCAGAAGAAGGAACAACTTCACGATTACTGTGAATGATGGTCTTAGTTTTTGATCTCAAGTTATTGCAGTATATGAATAGATTAGGATCACCATTAACTGTTATTTCAACTCCATTGTGAGGAAACTTAATGCATTGGTGATATGTAGACGGGACTGCCCTCATTTCATGAATCCAAGGATGTCCTAGCAATATGCTGTATGTGAGATCTAGGTCTAGGACTTGACAAACCACATCCTTTGTAACTGGCCCAACTCTGAGAGGCTCAATGTACAAATGTTTAGACCTGCTCCTCCATCTATCAGGACTCGTTTGATTCTATGTTTGTGTATGAAGGCTTCAATGTGTAATGGTGCATTATGTGGCTGACTTACGGAGGGGTCATCAGCTTCTGTGAATGTAAGAGAGTGTGGAATGGAAAGGTATCCCACCATGGCTTGAAACTGGTCCACGTTCAAATCAGTAGGAATGACAGTGTCTCTCAAAATTTTGTCAAGAATAGCTTTATGTGTAGGGGATATGCGTAAGAGCTCAAGGATGGAGATAAGTACAGGTGTTTTCCCTAACTGCTCTACAAGGTCGTATTCAGGCTTGGTCGATGAGGAAGCGGTGTTTTTAGCTGGAGCACCTTGCAAAGTGAATTTACCTTGATGGGTTGTAACATGACATTCAGAGGTAGGTTCGAAAGAAGATCCAATTCCTTTTAGGACAATCTTTGGTCTCTAGGTACAATTCTCAGGGTTTTTGTCCTTGATGATAATAGTAGAGACATAATTATCCATCAAAATGTGATTGATAGTTGAATCATAGTTATAGGATGCTTTGGTATAGTTGGTTTGGTCATCTGTGGCTGAAGCTTTTCCCTTGTCATGCTTTGGGAATGGTTCCTCAAACATCTCATGTTCTTGATTGGATGAGTGTCCTTCAATCTCAATGTCACCTCTATCAATGAGATCTTGTATGATGTTCTTCAGTCAATGACAATTTCCTATTTTATGACCCTTGCTCTTATTGAATTTACAATACTCATCATCATTCCACCAATTTGGTTTGACCTTTGGCTCATTTGGCAAAAAATATGGAATTTTGATTACTTTGTTTGCCACTAACTTTTTGAAAACAGACTCAAGTGGTTCTCCCAATGGGGTGTACTTCCTTCATGATTTGGAAGTTGTTTGAGTATTCACTTGATTGTTTGTAGAGCTTGATCCAGAAAAAAAAAATTTTGGTCATACCATATTGGCATCCATAACACCATCATTGATTGTGTTCTTGTTTTTATTCCAAAATCTTGGCTTATCTTTTCCTTTAAAGTCCTCTTTGTTTTCAATCAATATCTTAATGACTCCTTGATCAATTAGGACTTTCTCTGTTGCTAAGCCTTTTTCAATGACATCCTTGAAGGTGGACAAACAAGCTTTTCTTAGGTCATAACCAATGTCTTTGTTAACATTCTGAGTGAACATTTCTACCATTTATTTTTGTGGAATTTCACAAGAGCATCTGCTGGCTAGATTCCTCCATCTTTGTAAAAATGATGCAAAAGACTCTCCCTCTTTTTGCTTGGTGTTGCACAAGGTAGTGATTGATATGTCTGTCTCTATGTTATATGAGAAATGTTGGATAAATTCCTCTACTAAGTCACCCCAAGACTTAATTCCAGGTGGAAGTTGGGAGAACCATTCCATAGCTTGATCACCTAAGCTTTGTGGGAATAATCTCATCAAATATGTCTCTTCTGCTGCTACCTCAATGCAAGCTATGAAAATTTGTCTTATGTGTGCCTTAGGGTCCCCTTTTCCTCTATACTTATCAAAATTAGGTGTCACAAAGTGTGTAGGAAAAGGAGGCATTGGAATGCTCTTTTCAAATGGATAAGGACATATGTCTCTCATTGTGTATGTTGGCTTTGGTGTATTTATGTCCTCCATTTTCTTTTGTAAGTCCCTGATTTGCTATTCCAAAGTGTTGTTAGGTGGAGATCGACTTCTTGGACCATACCCCATGCTTGAGGCACCAATTGGAGGAGGAGCATGTTGCATATATGGATGATATTGATCATACACATGTTCATATGGAGGAGGTCTATAATGATGTTGCGTATATGGACCACTTGGTATAGAGTCATGGTGAGGAATGGAATATCTACTTTTTCCATGTAAACCATACTCTATAGGAATGTCATGAGTTTGTTCTAGTGTGTTGCCCCCAAATTTGACATGGTGTTTCCTTATGTCCAAATTTTGAGCATGCCTTTGAATATCCAATTGCTTTGGTGGTTCATCCTTAGCATTGATATGTGATTGAGCATATTTTTCTGTATAAGACTTCCATGATGGTCTGCGAAGGTGAGTATAATATCCTTGACCATGTGTGTATGGGACCTCTGGTTTTTGAAACAAAGATGATGGTGATTCAGGCACCATATGTAGTCCTCTATTGCCTCCACTATTAGGCCTCCTTTGATCCATGTTGGAGTGAGATTGTTGCAAAGGTCTATGTTCCATTATTTGAGACATGTCAAAATCATGAGGGATCTTGGCTCCACTTTGTGCCATCACTTGTAGGAAGTATTGTCTATCTCTCCTCATTATTTCCTCAACCAATCGATTGAAATGGGGATTCATAATGGTGTCTTCCACTTCTGTTGAATGTACTGAAATGTTGTCTATATTTTCATTATGTGTATCATTGTTTTTTGTAGTGTCCATGTGCTCAACATTTGGAATGTTTCTATAGGCATCCATGTCAGGTAATGTAGTATGATCAGAATTGAAAAAGATATCATTGTCATACTCATAGGAGCTCATGTTTGTGGACTCTTGAGCCTCTTTAGTTTCTCTCCTAGATTTTTGGGAATGGGTTTCAACCATGAACTAGGTATTGACCAATACGTGTGAGACTAGATGAAAATGGAAAGAGTATGGAAGACCAAGAGTTGGATGGAATGTAAATGAATCTAAGGTTTTACTTGCAATGACCAAAGTGTAAGACCAAGTATGTATGTAGTAGAGTAGGCGTGCCTTCCAAAGAGAGGATAGTTTCTCTTGATAAGGTAAGTTGACCTTGACTATAAGTAAGACAAAATGAGACCCAAAGGTGATAGACCTTGATGAGGGACCACTTAGCAAAATGTTGTTGTATGTAGTGTGTTGACAAAGTATGATGAGGACAAGCAAGTGACCTTTTGACTCAAGTTTATACAAATGTGAATGTAATGTGAGGTGTAAAGAAATGATGGACTTTGTGAGACCCAAAAATAGGTTGAATGCTAGATGAAACCTTGGAGAAATAACCTAGGAAGATCAAGAATTCCAAAACTGACTGTGTTTGTTTGCTAGACTGTAAAAGTTTTTCAATTCTGAACACGGACGTGCCTGTATACTGCACAGATCCCATCCCAAGATGCACCTTCCTAATTGCCTACTTTTTTCCCCTATTTTAGGAGGACAAGGGTTCTTTGGCAACCCTATCTTAACTAGGGTTCCCTTGGTACCATGACCCCCCTTAAACATGCCCTATTTCAAATAGTTTAGATCACTTTCCCTTCTTGATGAGTTTTGATCCCTATGCCTTAATTTGATCATTGGAGCTTAGTCTAATTGGTAAATTACCTAGGGAAAACTATATAAAGGCATCCTAGCAATTTTATTAGGTGTGTAAAACATACAAAATATGCAACACATTCCTAACCATCTCCTATTTGTTGCATGTGTCATTCATGAACAAGAAGTAAACAAACTATATTTAATACCTAGGTGCAAAATGTATATAGTCTATATTGAGACCATTTTTACTTCTCCATGTGAAGTAATAGGTCAATTAGTAATTAAGAATATAGTCATTGAATTGTTTAGCTTCTCAATCAAAACTTTTGTGTCCTCCATATTTTTTCGAATAAATGTCACTACACAAATGAACTTTGTCTCTATGAAATGTAGAGTTTTTGACCAAATTGATTACACCCACTCTTACAATTAGTTATTTCTATAGTATATATCAATCCAAGCTCTAGCTAGTATATCTAAATCCACACCACCTCTATCTAACCATGGGTATCTTTAATGTACTAAATTTTGGTAGGTGAAAGAAAATGAATAGTTTTTCTTTTTTTCATCCAACTAACAAAATTACCAAATAGGTTAAACACATAGCTATTAGTGGATCTCTTACTATGAATTTCACAATTCTAATCCATATCCATAAAATTATGTGTGTTCAATAGCTCATTCAAATTAAGTTATCCACAATAACAACTACTCTAAAGCTCTATTAAGCTACAAAACAAATAATATTATTGTGGCTTAATTTTTTTCCCCCAAATTAGGCGTATACCTACTTGAAATTCCCACTATCTAGTGTTATAAAAATTATAACATACATAAGAATTCTAAAAACACTAGTTGTATGCTAGAAAATGTGGTCTTCCGCCTGCAAGAAGGAAAACACTTCAAACACACCATTGAAGCATTGTGTTAGATTGTTAGACATCAAAATACAAGAAATGAGTTAAAACTTTCTAAAATCGCCTCATTGTCCTCTATCCCTAAGTATCTTTGGATTCAAGTTGGCCCTCACTTGGGAGAGTAGCTTGATCCTCTAGATGTCAACCTAAGGAATGAGTTATGAAGATGCAACTAGAATCTAAATGGATGCAACTAATATTCTATAAAAATTCTAAGATGAAGAGATGAAGAGATGAAGATGAAGGATGCAAGCTAGATGATTAGGATGCAAAGATGAGTTCCAAATTGAAAGCTAAGGATGCTATGTGATTTAATTAAGCTAATATGAGGATGCAAGACTTGTAAAAGAAATGAATTAAGCTAAAAGATGAACTAAAATGAGTCTAAATGATATGAGATGGATGCTTGATGCTAATGCTTGGATGATTGAAGAAGAATTTGATGCTTGGTGATGACAAAGAGAGCTCCTTAACCTGCAATGTGACTATAATTTTGATGCACAAAAGACTTGATCAATTGGGAGAGAAATGGGCTCTATTTATAGGGAAATTGGAGAAATAGATGGTTGAGATTGAATAATCTCAACAAGGGCTAGGATTGAAAGCTATCAATCCATGGGAGGAATTCAATCCAATGCCAAGTTGAAAAATGTCACCTTGAGATGGCTTGAGGGGATGCTAAACAAGCATTAGATGCTAAATAAAAATTTAGGGGTAAACTCAAGGAGTGACATCATTGGATAATGTCATTAACCAAGGAGGCATGTTATTAACCAATAGGTAAAATCTTGTGCAACATGGAAAATCGTCAAAGGGACAACCATGATGTCTAAGGGGTGTGGACTTGCAAGAGACATTAAATGCCTTGGGAAGGTTTTTGTAAGGTTACTTGACCAATGAGGGAAACCTCTAGTGGTTTTGTCATAGCCTTACAAACTTGGAATACTCAACAAGTTAACTTTTTGAAAAAGGTAGAGTCTTCCACACACTTGGAAGACTTTCACCAATTTTAGGGAAACGACTTCCCTAAACTTAGGGATGTGACAAGATTAGGGGATAAAACATGATTAGGAAGCGATTAGAAGACTTCTAGAAGGCGATTTAGAAGAATAATGGAAAATGTAGGATTTTGCAAGTGGGTGAGGAAAAATAGGAATTTTTGGTAAATAAAATGATTTATTTTAGCCAAAAGGGATGCAACTTGCATTTGTAGTATTTTGCAAGTGGGGTTACTATTCACAAATATATATGGATTTATTTATTTGTAAATGGGATTTTTAATAAAATGTGAATTTAATCAAAAAGGGGGAAAGGGATTTTAAATAAATAAATAGAATTTATTCAATTAAATGGCTAAGGGTACTTAATCGAACCTTAGTTCAATTAATAGGCTAGGCTAGAAGAATAGGGTTGAATCAAATGTTTAATTTGATTAATGAGATAATTAGAGGAATAGGGATATTAATTAAACCTTAATTTAATTAATTAGAGGAATTATAAATGAATAAAATTTACTTAATTGATTGTGCAACTTTTAGGTGTCTACACTAACATATGAAACATGAATTTTATCCTAGGATATTTTTTGATAAATGAATTTTTTTCATGGATGCGAATAGGGACACTCCCCAAATTACGATCTTGCATCCTTAAATAATGCTACATAGAGTTAACATACTTCTTTTGGTTCAACCAAAGTTTTATATTAATCTCCATATCCAAGATAAAATTAATAAATATTGAATCTTTTATTTTAAAGTATGACAAAGTTTGATATTAAATCACCCTAATCTTACTTATTAACAAAATGGCACCAATATAGAAAAAAAGTGATAAAATTACTATTTTCTTTTATAAAGTTGACATAGTAATCAATTATTCCCTAACAAAAACTAACTTCAACTTAAGTACTAAAGATTTTTTATTTCATCTTTTGGATGACCACTACAAGCCATATAGAGAATTATTTAGCCTATGAATAGCTTATTCCCTTTTTTTTACTATAGAACATTAACTTTTTAAAGTAGGTTTGTTCCTTATGGTTAAGTGGTGATTACATAACCATCACCATTTTATTATTTTTTATATTTTCATGCAACGTAGCACATCTATTTAATGAAAACACCATCACCAACCTCCCTCTATCTATCAATACATGTTGGTGATGAAAATATAACATAAGGTATTTTCCATAGAAAATCTACTTTATAGCTCATCCAAAGCCTCATACTTCCACTTATGTGGTATTCATGAATCTTATTTATTTTTCCACATCTCTTTTGATAATTAGAGTAGTCATATGTTGTAGGTGTGATTATATAAAGGGATAGAACCAATGAAAACTTATGGTTAAATTATGCAAAGTGTCTTTTAACTATTTTGTGGAGTTAGAGAAAGAAAAAAGTAAAAAGTTAAGACAACCCTACTACTTGGCACAACCATCTATTTGGAACAATGTAATAGGTCTACAAAGGATTTAAAGGATATGAGGAATTTTTCATATTGTAACATCGTAAATTGTAACCTTACACAATTTACACCACCTTTTGTGCCCCTACTTTAGTGTGTCTCATCCTAGGTCTTCCATAGGTCCATTTTGACCCTTTTACTCCAAATTTGACATCACCTAGCTGCATGGATGAGTGGAACTCATCCTAGGCCTATGCCTTCTTGATTTATTGCTCATTTACCCTATTTGGGAGGAAAAGGGAACTTGGATTAACCCTATCCAGATCAGGATGCCCTAAACACCATGGTTCTCTTTAAACATGCCCTATTTCAAATAGGTAAGGGCACTTTCCCTCTCTGATGAGTTTTTGTTCCCATGCCTCAATTTAACTGTTGAATGTCAACCTAATTAGTAATTTACCTAGGTAACCCTATATAAAGGCATCCTATCAATTATTTTTAACCTAGATATCAACAACCTATCCATAATATTCGTGCATTGAAGTATTCACCATCAAGCATTTTTAGAGATTCAAGGTTACATTTCATCCTTCAAGCATTATGAAGAAATATTACATCAATCTTCATGCAAGCATGTGTGTGTGATTAGGTTTCATGTTCATGTGTTTGTCATGCCATTGCATTCACAATATGTGATTACATTCAAAGAGCATTGTATCATCATACCTTCTATCAACCATTGCAGATTTGAGGTATATTTCCTTAGCATTTTCTTCAGTATTTACATTTTTCATTAAAGGTTAATTCCTATTTTGGGGTTTGACCTTAGGAAAACCCTTATCCACAACATTCTTCCTCTCTTTCTGTGTGTAGGAAATAAGTGCAAGAGATGTACTCAAGAATTATGACAGAGTCGACAGTGATGAACATGTTCAACTTTTGACAAAAGAAAATTTAGAGGACAAGGGCTGATTTGTACTACCTAGTCCCAAAAAATTAGGCTGAACTTCTAGGAACAGGTTTCAAATCTCTTCTTTTACCCAGATCCAAGTCCATGTCTCTATGGGACATCTATAACACTCTGTATTTATTAAATAACTTTAATGATCCCTTATTTTTCCCTAATTTACAATTATCAATCCACTTCAACCCTGGAAAGAGGAAAACCCTAAACCCTAACCCCTAGGTGAATCTAATTAAACTTTCATCCCTTTCCTTATTTGGATTGTATCTAGGTCTCTTAGGTTCACCCCTCTTTCCATATGTTTTGGTTAATTTGGGATTTTCTTGTGTTTTTATTATCTTAATTGAAACACTAATTCTCAAATTACAACATTACATTTTGGTGAACCTGATATCTTTCATTCTACATTTTCTATTTGTGTTCCCATATCTGATTTGTATGCATTTTAATTTTCAATTTACACTCATAGATCATATTTCCAAGCAAAAACATAAATTTAGCAGATAATTTCATAAAAAAATCCTACTTTATATTTATAAAATTGACTTGTGTGTTGGAAAAATAGGTGTTGTACACATTGCATAATAATGTTTGTAATTGTAATATTTATTTATTATGTGAGTTTCCCATGGATGTTTAATGTAATATTTCTTTGTTGTTGCACATAGACATGTAACATGTAGAGATTGCTTGGGAATATTCTTGAGACCACTTGATGAGTAGTATTGTAACATTGGGATATTATATTGTATTTATTTACTATTGGGGAAATTAATTTTACAAATTACCCATTATTAGATGTGGGGTCAGGCATGTAGCTAGCCCATGGTATATGCACATGGTATTGCAACACATGGTTTTGATGTAATACCACTTGGTGGTTTTGTGGGAACTTGTGTTTATAAAAGCAACCAAAAGGGTAGTTGTTTGGGTCAGAGCCAAGTTAGCCACGTTAGCATTTGTGAAGGTTGGAAGCATGGCATGGGATGTGTGGTTACATGCTTGTTCACATGGAGTGCTTGTTGATGGTTGGGTTTCAAAGGCTTTCATAGTTGTATTGTAATGTTGCATTGATGAATAATACATGGTGATGGATGATTTTGGAGGATGGCTTTTTCCCTCATATGAGGGTTTCCTAGGGTATATCTTGTGCCATATTTTCATGGGTATTTTTTTTATTATTTGCATGTGGATTCTATGTGTTGATTTTATTAAAATATAAATTGGGTTATGTGGAAATTGTTATAAAGTTGGTTGTAAGTTTCCTTACATTGTGGGTGGCATAATTTTTCACTTGTGTTTTCATATCTGATTTTATGTATTCATAATGGTATTAATAAATTTGATTTGTTTTCCATTTCACATATGATCACATTTATTTTTACTTACTTTAGCAAAATCATGTGTTGGATAATGGTTTCTTTCACTTTACATTACTTCTTTTCATTCATAGTACTTTTGCATATTGCACGTTTAGAAATTCAAACATATTTCTTACTAGCCAATCATATCTCAAAGCTTGTGTCCATGTTGCATGTTGTTTTATGGTTATATTTTTAAGAAAGTACATTATGTAGGTGTAGATCACATAAAATCTTTTGTAGAAATAAAAATCCAAGAGATGAATTGAAAAAGATAACACTTGTATCTCTCTTGGGGCATCTTGTGTGAATGAAGAATGACTCAATACTCATATCAATGATCTCTCTAATACGGAGAAAGCATTGAAGATAAACATGATACCATCTTTTTTTCATAAACATACCCTAGTGCAAGGGGGGCAAGATCAAAATGTTGATGTATCAATCTCTTTGGATCTTCCTTATTCTCCTAGAGCTTATCTTAACCATCAACACATTTGTAGATGTAAAGTGGAAAATTGGAGAACCTTAGCCAATCTACCACTTAGAACAAGAGGGAATTCACTAGGTTCCAAATTTTCACTCGGGAGGGACTTTACATTCAAAAGAGGGGGATGAATCTACTAAATCCAATTCCAACTGGTGCAAGGATTGAATACTACACAAATTGGAATGGATTAAAAAGCAATTGAGCCTCTTTTGTAAGTTGATTAATTGAATTAAGAGTAAATTCTAAAAATGGAGACAAAGTATGGTAAAACAGTGAGCTGCAAATTTGGGATTCAGCCATGCGCTTGGATCTAAGAAGTTTGAGATGATTCGGAGTTTCTCTACAAAATCTGATAAAAGTTGTAGGGACCACATGTCTGGATAGGGGCGCCCTCATATTGGTCCTTCAAACTTTCTGCACATCGAAAAGGGTTTTTTCATCTCTATGAATGAAGCTTAATTCTATAACTACAACTATGCACCTATTTCCTGTACACAGAAAGAAGGGGAAATGTTTTGGGAATAGGAGTTTGTCTTTAGATCAAACCTTTGTTTTGGAATTAACCAAGTGGTTGAAAAAATGTAAATGAAATGACTAAAAGAAGAAATCCTCCTCTTTGAGGGGATGTTGAATTGAATGAAATTGAAATGCTTATACCTCCTTGTGAAGTTTTGTTTGCCTCCACATGGAATTAGGGTTTCATGAAGTAGAATGTTGATCTTCTCTTCAATGTTTGAAACCTTGTCTCTATTGATGCTCCAAAGCTTGAAGTATGACTAAAAATGCTCAATTTCTCTTGAATGCTTGAATGCTTGATGACCTCTTGTGTGTATGTGTTAGATTTATTGGATGTCAAATGAGAGGGGAAATCCCTCTTATATACTTGCCGGTGGGTTTAATTGATTGATTTTCTAACTTGAACCGACATAGGAGTTTCCTGCTTCAAATTTGAATTAGATCCAAGGGGAAAGGATCAAAGGAGGTCCCAAATAGGTGATCCCAGGGTACCACACCCTAGTCCTGTCCTATTTTGGGGTAGGATTAAAATGTAGGCATAGAACAAGGTTGAATTACAATGTGTTTTTGATGTGCATGAGAATATTCAAGTCTTCGATCAAGACAAGGGGCACAAACACTAAGGCAAAGACCCAAATGTAGTCAAAAATTGAAAGGGGTGCAATTTTAGGACGTCAAATTTCACCCCCACTTTAGAAGGAGTATGAGCTTATGAAAATATTGCCAGTAAAGTACAAGGAATTTAGATTGTAATACTTTCACCACATCAAGGAGGAAAGATTCACCAAGCCCCCAGTGGACTTTAGGATCTTACAATTTCAATGATAAGGAAAAAGGGAAGACAATGAGAGAGAGAGAGAGAGAGAACCATGACTAGAACTAGTAAGGTTCTCTTACTATGAGCCATGAAAGGAATACCAAAAATTACAAAGAAAACACAAAGTTTGCTAGGAAACTTCAAGTATCAAAATAGAGAATCATGAGCGGAGTGCATGCCCCCATGTTAAAGTGATTGTGTAAACCTTACCAGGATAATTTTTTTTAAGGTAGGATACACCCAAAGAAGACAAGCACGTTATCACAATAATTCAGCCCCCAAGAGAGGATAAATCAAAGGATAATGAACACAAAGTATGACGTGGTTTCACCTAACTTTGGAGTCAATATTCTTTTTATGATAACTCATGTATATAATGTATATATATGCATAGAATAATCCTCATCCCCCAAAGAGAAGAAAATACCATGGAAGAAGGGAACACATGTGTCTTCTTTTGAGTCAACATGGGAGAGACCAAAAGAGGTCTCAACGCTTTGCGTCATCCTTAAGTAGACAACGCTAGGGACAAAAAATAGAAGAATAGGGAGATCAAATAGAAGAATGTCACAAACAAGAAAGAGAGGAGAGAGAGAGAGAGAGTCTACAGTGTGAATGAAGCTAATCAAGCACGCCGTCCTCCCCCTAATCTTGTTGATCATTATTTTGGGAAGGTGGATAACACGCAAGAGGAACCACATCGAGCATAGTGGATGGAGCTATCAAGAGTTCCAAACAAGGACCATGCTCTAATGATAAGCCACTTTGTTCATTACTAGGAGCTAGGATTAATGCTTTTGAAAATTTTGTAGATAAGTCATTGTCAACATAAACATATTCATATTCATCATTAGAAATATTAGGATCAATATTTTCATCATTAAGAACATTTTCACCTATTTCTTCATCAATATTAATAAGAATAGGAGCTCTAATAGGAATTGAACTTGAACCATCATTTGTCTTAAGCATTTTGTGTCTTGGAGAATTAGGTTGAACATCATGTCTAGGAGGAAATGGGATCATGTCAACTGTTATCGTTTTAGTAGAAGAAATGGTTTGGGAAGCAACTTCACGAGCTCTAGCATGACATCTCCATTGTTGTTCTTTCGCACAATGGTTTCATCTAATCTTGGTTGAAAGTTGAGGAGGGTTAGGTTCATTAGTTATAGGCTTCATCTCTTCTTTTAGGAAAGGATGAATAGGTTGAGGTCTTTTAGGTTGGACAATGGGAGAAGCCAGTCTCTTCTCTCTATAAGATGAAGCAGGAGGAACCACACCATACAAAGGAGGAATGGGAGGTGTAGGAAGGAGACCAAGTCCATCATGTGGAGGAGGGATAGGTGTAAGCTTAGGGGGGATAGTTTTCTTTTTAGGAGGAAGATTTTTTCTATTTTTGGGAGGAAGAGGAGACTCATCCATAGGCGAAGGGATAGGTTCTTTGTTAGGAAGAGGAATATCTCTTTTCTTGGGAGAAAGGATATTTTTCTCGTTAGGTGAAGGAATAGATGTTTCTTTGGGAAGAAGACTATTTCTTTTCTTAGGAAGAACAATATTATCCTCAAGTAGGGGTATATGATCATCAAGAGGCATGCTAAGTGTTGGATTTCTAGGTTTTCTCAAGGATAAAATGATTTCATTTTTCCATTTTTGGTATGATCTAAAAAGAGCATCACTTCTAGGTTCAAGAGGCTTGAATTGTTCAGACAAAAAATAATCAAGACAAACATCTCCATGCCTCATTGTAGGTTGAAATATGCTATGATTAATATTTATGAATTTATCATTATGAGGAAAGTTCAAACACTTGTGAACAGTAGAAGCGATCTCTTTCATGGAAGAGATCTAAGGATGTCCCAACTTCACACAAAATTGATCAGATGTAGGAATGATAAAAAATTGAACATCTAAGTATTTAGTGCCAACATCAGTAGGAAGTCTTCTAGAACCAATAGTAGGACAATAGAAGCCATCAAAGACTTTAACTATCACCCCAGTATCATCATATATCACTTTATACAATTGCAAAGTATAAAAAAATTCTTCAGTTATCACATTAACCATGCAAGCAAGATCAATAAGGACATCTCTAGTGAGTATACCTTTAATTTTTGCACTTATGTATAATGGGTCATTGGGTGCCTTAATGGTCTCACTAGGATCAAATGTTATGCACAAATATTTAGGAGGCTCATGTTGGTCTACAAGGTTCACCATGTTATTAGTTTGAAGGCTCACATCATTAGTAGGGAAAGCAAGACGTTTAGTCTCAATCACATTAGTGGAATGGTATGGTAATGGATCAGTGAAATTTTAAATGTTCTGATTAGGAGGAGCTACGGATTTGTTTCCTTATCATTCACATCTACCATAGATATAGTGTTGTTATCAACCAATTCTTGAATCTTACTTCATAATGAAAAACACTTCTCAATATCATGACCAGGCTGATGATGATATTGACAAAAAGATTTAGCATCAAAGTAAGGGGAAGTTATTTTAGATGGATCTGTAGGATTATGCCAAGATCAAGGGCACAATGAAAAGCATAAAAGAGAGATAATAGAATGAAAAGAACAAACTATATTCTCATCAATATGCAAATGATCAACTGGATTAACCAATACAATGAATATAGGCCTGCTTATATAGGCAAGGCCATATGGATGTACGAGCAGACAATTATGACATGTGGCTCAATGACAAACAAGGGTAGGTAAGAAATACTAGGGGTAGGTAGGAGAAATAATATAATATTCCACAAGAGGTGGATGACCCACTGAATGTGGAGTGTAACAGCACAATAAGACCACAAAAGGTGGAATTTCTCCTACAAGCTCTATCCCTATGTGCACACTTCCCTAAGTGTCTCAAATCCAAACTACGAAGAGATGCATTATCCTAAGTTAACTTAAGTAAAGTGTAATAATATCCAAAATGAATATTTATTTACACCAACACCCCCCCTTAAGTGCAACTTAGGGAATGAAGACTCAAGTCAACAATGCAAGATGGGTCCCAGCTACTAGGCCATGATAGGTACCCATGTACAATATGCAAATGCAAGCAAAACAATGCAATGCAATCTCTCACAAACGGAGAAAGGGAGAAAACCTAGTGGGAAAAAACTCCCCCAAAAGAGAGATGAATGTACAAAAGACTCTCAAAGAAGAAGGAAAAAACCTCAAAGAGGAAAAAGTCCCCCCCATAAGAGAGGAAGGAGAAGTCAGCTGACCCCCCCTAATGACACATCCCACACCCCCATGAGATCTCGCAACTGCTGGAACTTACTCTCGGTCAAAGGTTTGGTGAATATGTCAACAACCTGCTCTGCTGTAGGACAATACTACAAATCAATGACCTGCTCCTAGATGAGCTCTCGGATATAGTGCATATGAATCTCGATGTGTTTGGTTCGCTGGTGCTAGACCGGGTTCTTCGAGAGTGCAATAGCACTCTGATTGTCGCAATGTAGAACTATTGGCTGTGGAGTGGTGAAACCAAACTCTGTGAGAATCTGCTGGAGCCAAATGGTCTCAGTCACTGCGTTAATAGCGCCTCGATACTCAGCCTCAATCAAAGAGAGAGCAATAGCATGTTGCTTCTTGCTCTGCCAACAAATGGGGCCCAAACCAAGGTGAAAACTATAACCAGAAGTAGACTTATGATCATCAAGATCACCAGCCCAATCGGAGTCTGTGTAACCAACAAAGTGAAGTCCTATGCCTGCTGCATAGTGAATCCCATAGTGATGTGTACCCTAGATGTAATGAAGGATGCATTTGGCGGCTTTCCAATGTAGCTCATGTGGTTCCTACATGAAGCGGGAAACCATGCCAACTGCAAATGAAATATCAAGGCATGTATGAGTGAAGTAGATGAGACTACCCACAAGCTGACAATACAAAGTGGCATCAACTAGTGGAGAAGAACACTGAGCCTCAAGCTTGACTCCTGAAAGAAAGGGAGTCGAGGTAGGCTTACAATCAGCCATATGAAAGCATGCAAGTAGATCAAGAGCATACTTGGGCTATGATAGTGTAATCCCAGAAGGTGACTGTGAAATCTCTATCCCGAGAAAGTAGTGCAAAAGACCCAAGTCAGTCATAGCAAATCTGTCATGCAAAGCAGATTTGACCCTGCTAATGATGGATGTAGTACTCCCTATAATGATCAAGTCATCAACATAGAGCACAAGTATCAAGTGAGAGTCATCCTGTCGCAAAATTTAGACATTCGAATCAGAATGACACCTGGTGAACCCTACTAAGAGAAGAAAGGAATCCATCTTGGCGTACCAAGCCCTGGGGGCCTACTTAAGGCCATAGAGAGATTTCCTTAGTCTGCAAACCAAGGAAGTATCCTGGATGAAACCCTATGGCTACTCCATATAAATCTCCTCATCAAGGTCACCATGAAGAAAAGCACTCTTCACATCCATCTGATGTACAGCCCCATCATGAGTTGTAGCAATAGCAAGTGTTAAACGAATGGAGTCCGTCTTGGCTACAGGTGCAAAGGTCTTAGTATAGTCAACAATTACAACCTGAGAGAAACCTTTCGCAACAAGCCGAGCCTTATACTTATCCACACTACCATCTACTGCAAACTTGGTTCGATAGATCCACTTACATCGAACCATCTTTCTCCCCTTAGGGAGATGGACTAGATCCCATGTGTTGTTCCTCATCAAGGAACTATACTCTTCCTCCATAGCTTGGTCCCACTCAGGAATCCCTGATGCTTCCCTAAATGTCTGTGGATCGGAAGTGGTAGCAATGAATGCATGTGGAAGATCCTGATGTTGTGATCGAG
Organism: Cryptomeria japonica; assembly: GCF_030272615.1. Classification (NCBI taxonomy): domain Eukaryota; kingdom Viridiplantae; phylum Streptophyta; class Pinopsida; order Cupressales; family Cupressaceae; genus Cryptomeria; species Cryptomeria japonica. The sequence goes on along the minus strand of NC_081408.1, from coordinate 102,724,551 downwards.
TTCTCCATGTATCTGAAGGATCCCCAACAAGAGAACTAGTGGATTCAAGTGTCTATCGAGCCCAACGAGGTCGAGGTGGAGGTGGAGAATGAGGCTCCACAACTACAAGTGGACCCTACGGAGGTGTAACCCTACAAGTTGAAGTTGTAGGAGTCTCATCATCTGAATCACTAACATCACTATCCACAATGGAGGAAGGTGGAGGAGGTAGAGAGGCTAAGCTAGGAGAGCTTTCCTCAAAGTGAACACTCCTCTTAATGAACACCTCATGTGTCTCTAGATCCATCAATCTGTATGCCTTAACACCCTCAGGATATCCAACAAATATGCAAGGTCGACTCTATGGTTCCAATGCCTTGCATTTCTGCGGAGGTATGCGAGCCCATGCTAGACACCCAAAGACTCTGAAATGTCTCACAATTGGTTTCCTACCAGCCCAAGCTTCAAATGGAGTAATACCTTGAAAAGATTTGTGAGGAACCCGATTCTAGATGTGTGTGGCACAACTGATAGCCTATGCCCAAAAGTTGGGATCAAGAGAATGTGCATGTATCATACAACTAGCCATTTCTTTGAGAGTTCTATTCTTGCGGTCTGCAACCCCGTTCTGCTATGGAGTGTATGCAACAGAATGCTAAAGATCAATCCCCTCAAATGTACAAAAATCCTCAAGTCTTTTGTTCACATATTCCCTTCCATTATCAGTGCAAAGAATCTTGACCACTTTCCCTGATTGCTTCTCCACATGAGTCTTGAAGTCTTGAAATCTGTCAAATACTTCACTCTTATGAATGAGAAAGTAGACCCAAGTGAAGCGGGAGTAGTCATCATTGAAGGTGAGAACATAGCGGGCCTTACTAAATGAAGGTGCTGGAAATGGACCTGCTACATCACTGTGAACAAGTTGAAGAACTTCCAAAGCTCTCCAAGCTTTCCCCTTATCAAACTTCTCATCAGGATGCTTGCCCATGGAACAACCTGAACATACACCCTCTGAAAAACTGATTTGAGGTAGACTGTGACCATGTCTTTAGTGCTGAGCTGTTGAAGGTAGCGGTAGTTGAGGTGACCAAACCGCTCATGCCATAGCTTACTTTCTGAATTTGAATGAGTAAGCAAGGCCCTAGAAGGTGAACTTGGCACAAAGTGGGAGAATGAATAAAGCCTTGAGTTATCATTGACTTGTCCCACTGCTACCAAGGCATCATCATCAAGTTCCTTTACCACAACTGAATCTGGTGTAAACTCAACCTTTTTCCCATTCCCATAGTGAGTGATTTGGTAGATCGAGAGAAGGTTGATAGACAAGTTAGGAACATAGAGAACATTCTCAAATGTTCCATCATCCATGTCAACTGAACCTTTCCCTTCAACCTCTACTTGTGTATCATCACCTATGTAAATGTGAGGTACCTTAGATGGCTCCAATGAAGAAAACTGCTCCTTTGTAGAACCCATGTGATATGAGGCACCCGAGTCAAGTATCCATTGCTGTGAAGAACCTGTTGTAGCCACAAATGCTTGCCCTTTTCCCTTAGATTGTGAGGAAGAGGAAGGAGATGAATCCTTCTTTGTGTAGGCGGATGGCAAGTTGATGTTGTTTTTCTTGAGAAGATTAGTTAACTCATCAACTTGCTTTGCATGGCATCGATGCTCATCATGACCATACTTCTTGCAATATGCACAAGTTGTTTTATCCTTCTTAGGTGGTGTCCCCTTCTTGGAAGAGGATGTAAAATTGCCTTGTGATGGAGAGGATGATTGTCCTTTTTCCTGGTGTGGCATAGACTTAGAGTGCTTCTTCTTGTTGTTGGAATCTTTGCCTTGACTTCCTTGATTCCCTTGATTTGCCACCAAAGCCTTGGACTTTGAAGACTTGAGAAGCCCCATGTTCAACAACTTAGATTATTCCAATATCAAAATTTTTGTGAAAGCATCAAATGAAGGCATAACATAGGAACTCCCCACTGTCAAACGATGAGTTTGGAAGCTAGACACAAATGCGGCATATTCTAGTGCAAGCTTGTCCAACAAGTTGAATATCAACTGAGCATCCTTTTTGTCAATTCCACAATCCTTAAGCTTTGCTCTTAGCTCATTTGCTTTGGTGACATAATCTTGGATTGTATCAAAACTCTTGGGATCAAAGTTGGTGAGGTCATTGTCAATCTGATAGCCTCTAATTTCATCAACTTGACCATACAATTTCTGAAACATATCCCAAGCCTCCTTGATTGTTCTACACTTCTCAATGTGAAAAATGAGGTCATCTGATACATACTTGTGTAAAGTTCCAAGAGCCATGCAATTCTTTGTGAGCCATTCTAATTGAGCATTTGGATCAGCCTTAGGATCAAGTGGTGTTGTTATTGTTCCATCTATGTAATGTGTGAGACCCTTTTCCATTAAATTACTCCAAACTTTAATTTTCCATGATGCATAATTATGTGGAGTTAAAGGTGGAAATTTATGAGGACTCATTGCAACAAAAATGGAAAGAGCACAAAGAGAGGTACAATCACACAAGACACCCCCCCAAATTCACTCAATCAAAGAACCCCCCCCAAAAGTGATGATTTGGCACTTTATACTTAGTGCGTATACAATGGGCCACTTGCAAAAAATGGCAAAGTGGACTTCTGATTACAATTTTACAACTGCCTCAATAAGGCCAAAAGAGACTCAAATTGATAATGCAAGAGATCTAAACTAAGATCCAAGCACATTACAAGTACCTAATAAGCCAAATAAGACCAATATCTGAAAGTACAATTTCCACTCAAAATCTCTAAAATCTTATCATAGATTATGAAAGTAGACAAAAAAACAATGCACTTTCAAAAAAAAATGACACCTGAAAAGGAGGTCGTATGAGCTCAAACGAGGCCTTTGTAGTTGCAGAATTGAGGATTGGACAGGTACAGCTGAGAGAATCTGAAATTTTCGAAAAACCTATGCACCAAAATCAAAAAATAACTACACCACTGTGAAGATCATGAAATTTTAGCCCATTTCAAAAAAAATTGCACCAAAAAAGGAGCAAAAATGAGCAAGATATGGACTTTCATAGTTGGACTGCAAAACTGAAAAGCTCAATGGAGAGGGGTTGAAAAATTTCAAAAAGCTGCTGATGTGGCACTAATGTCAACAAATCACTAGCTTAAATTTGATGGCCATATGACCATCGCGCAAACTTCACCTCCCTGCTACTTGGGCATCCGTATTGTACGGACAGGCTGATGTGGCAGTCTGCGTGGCGGGTGACGTGGCGTACGGCTGGACTGCATGTGATAGTGACTAGGCGTATGGCTGGACTATATGTGTGCTGCATGGTGGCATCCCGGTAGCTGACTGGGCTCCGCATGGTGAGTTAGAGGTGCAGCGGCCGACGACGGTGTCTGAGTCCCGGCTGGCAGGAGGATGAGGCGACCGACGGGTGTTCTGGGCGGCCGGCAGGTGGAATGGACGGCCAGCACTAGCGGCGGCGGGCCTCGGAGGAGTGCGGGCCGGCAGGTTCTGCAAGCACTGCAGAGTATAGTCGGGCGTCAGACCTGCAGGGCACAACAGAGTATGGGGGGGGTCTGTGGACCCCCAAACAACCAAAAAAAAAAAATTTGATTTTTTTTTTTGATGATTTTTTGAATTTTTTTTTCCGAAAAATAATTAAAAAATTTTGAAATCCGTACGATAATAGCCAAAATGGGGAAAAAAAATTTCTCATCAAAATAGGTTGACTTTATAGTCAAAATTTATGGAAACGGCCTCCCGGACTCAACGGTGATGTCCAAATCGCTGTATGACGCCCCCAAAAAATGAAGATCCCCAAATCCAAAAATAGAAGCCTTCCACGATGTCTCCAAAAACCAATCAATGAAGCCCCAATGGCTCTAATACCATGTAGGATGTTGCCAAGATCAAGGGCACAATGAAAAGCATAAAAGAGAGATAATAGAATGACAAGAACAAACTGTATTCTCATCAATATGCAAATGATCAACTGGATTAACCAATACAATGAATATAGGCCTGTTTATATAGGCAAGGCCATATGGATGTATGAGCACACAATTATGACATGTGGCTCAATAAGAAACAAGGGTAGGTAAGAAATACTAGGGGTAGGTAGGAGAAATAATATAATATTCCACAAGAGGTGGATGACCGATCGAATGTAGAGTGTAACAGCAAAATAAGACCACAAAAGGTGGAATTTCTCCTACAAGCTCTATCCCTATGTGCACACTTCCCTAAGTGTCTCAAATCCAAACTAAGAAGAGATGCATTATCCTAAGTTAACTTAAGTAAAGTGTAATAATATCCAAAATGAATATTTATTTACACCAACAGGATCAAATGGTTTGATTTGGAGAAGTTTCAACATATTCTTTTGTATTAATTGAGACATAATTCTATGCAAAGATTCATTCAAAGGAGTAAACTCTTTTTCTCTTCTAAAGAATGTAGACAAAGGAGGCACACCTATAGCACCTACGAACTAACTATTGTTGTTGTTTTCATTGATTTTAATTAATCCTTTGTTTGGTTTTAACTTCACAAATAGTTGTTCAACACTATCACCCTTATCACTTGGAGTCATGGAAGGAGATGATTGTTCCAACTGACTCATAGTTAGATGATAATTTTGAATTACTACACACAACTGCGGAAAGGAAGTAAACTCGGTTAAAAGAAGTTTATCCCTAATGTCTTTTTTGTAAATTAACAATGAAAATATTTTGAATATATTGATCAAGCGCAAGAAAATAAATCTAAGAATACAAATGCTTATATCTACCAATAAAATCAGTCACTTTTTCTTTAACACCTTGTTTACAATGCATTAAATCAATCAAAGTAACTTTAGGACCAATGTTATTGTTAAATTGTTGAATATAACAACCTTTGATCGTGAGAAAAGTTACTACACAAAGTTTGGAATGTTTTAACATGAGTTAAAGGATCACCTTTTCCATTATAAAGTTCCAATCAAGGGACATCTACATGTTTAGGAGGGATTGCTCTAACAATGTCATGGGATAATGTGCTCGCTACATCAAATATGGGCACATTATACTTGGATTGATTCATGGAAGCTATTTGTTGATGTAAGGAAGATACTGTTTGGGAAAGACTATTGATTGTAGCTTCGGTAGAAGGATTGGAACTAGACATGTTGGATTGAGAGGGAGGAGTAACATTGTTGAATGAAGGAAGAGGTTGAGAATAAGGAGGTGGAACACTAATTGGGCAATGGAGAAGATTGGGTAGGACATGGAAGATTCATGGGAGGAATGAAATAATTGTGATTAAAGGAGTTGCCCCCTTGACTAACATTTATAGGTGGTGAATGTGATTGGGTAACAAGGGGAACACTCATGGTAAGAGGAATGAAAGAAGGGGTATTTCCCCCATGACTAACATTTATAGGTGTGATATTTTGTGTAGAGGTAGCCATGATATTTGATGTGAAGGTAGGAACACTAGTCATAGAAGCTATCAAAGGAATAGAATGATTCACTTGACCTAGGTTTTCAGCAAAATTCTTCATAGGCATGATCTTCACTATCTGGGTATTCTTGACTCATCCATTGTTGAAGATTGTCAAATTGATTGTCCATCTTTGCCAATTGGTTAACAGATACTCTAGTTAGTGATTCCTCCTCATTGTGAGAATTATCAAGAGGATAAATAGGAATATCTGAAGGATGGGAAGAAGCAACAATATCCTCATTGAAAAATCTAGCCAAATTAGGCTTCATTTCCTCGGTAATTAAACCTTGGGCAGCCTTAATTCTACAACTTCTTCTAACGGGGACACTATAGGTAGGACTAATAGTAGTAAAACTCATTCACTAGGGAAAAGAAATTGAAAGGAGGGAAAGTCAAAATTAAAATTAGGGTTATCCAATTTGAACCTCCTAATTAAAATTTTGAGATTTTGAAATGAAGAAATCAATTTAATTTTAAAAATTAGGGTATTCGTAGTGAACCACTTAATTTTAAAATTTAAATTGACAATGGAAATGTTTAAATTCATATTTATTATTGACTTTAGAGTGACCTAAAACCAATAAAATTTTGCAAATCTCTATAATTGTGTAGTAAAATATAGTCAAAACAAGATCCCAAAATTTGAGCAGAAAAAGTCAAGACCAAGTAGGTAGCGACTTGGGTCGAAGACACGGTTCGACCAATTTTTTCCCAAATTTTCAAGGAAGCAATATTTTATGATTTTAATGTGAATTCTAGAAGGATGTGGAAATTGGAGATGTCAGAATATGAAAAATTAAGCCATGAAGGTCAAAATAGGACACACTTAGGACATTTGATAAAAGGATTAATTGAAAGGACAACAAAAAGGCCACACCTAAGGGCCGACTTTTATAATGTCTAGAGGGACAAAAAGATATTTTAGATTTAATTGATCCAATTAATTGCTTAAAGGAAGATTTGAAATTAGACAAGATTAATTGAAATTTAAAAATTAGGGTTTGTTGCTAAACCACTTAATTTTAAAAATTTGAATTTGAAAATTTGAATTTTGCAAGGAGGGAAAATGAATTTTGAAAGTAAAGCCAAGTCTCAAATCTGAAAATGAATTGAAGACCTACACAATCCACAAGGTCAAGTTTAAAATTTAAAATTAGGGTTTTAAGATTTAACCACTTAATTTTTTAAAAAATTAAAAATTGAAATTGTAAATGAAAACATGAATTGCAAAATTGACAAGTTCTCATATCTTAAACAATCAATCCAATTTAGACAAATGACAAGCTCAATTTTGAATCTAAAAATTAGTGTTTTTGTGAGTTTAACCTCTAAATTTTTTAAAATTGCAAATAAATTAAGCTTGTAATTGAATATATGAATTTTAAATTGCATGCACTCAAATCTAAAAAATAAAAATCAGAAGAAAGCATAAGACATGTTGGGTTCACCAAATGTAAGTGGAAAATTGGAGAACCTTAGCCAATCCACCAGTTAGAAGAAGAGGGAATTCACTAGGTTACAAATTTTCACTTGGGAGGGACTTTACATTCAAAAGAGGGGAATGAATCTACTAAATCCAATCCCAATTGATACAAGGATTGAATACTAAGAAAATTGGAATGGATTAAAACACAATTGACCCTCTTTGGTAAGTTTATTAATTTAATTAGGAGTAAATGCTGAAAATGGAGACAAAGTATGCTAAAACAGTGAGCTACAGATTTGGGATTTAGTCATGCACTTGGATCTGAGAAGTTTGAGATGATTCGGAGCTACTGTGCGAAATACGGAAAAATTTGTAGGGACCGTGTGTCTAGAAAGGGGTGCCCTCCTATTGGTCCTCCAAACTTTTTGCGTGTTGAAAAGGGTTTTTTCATCTCTATGAATAAACCTTAATTCCAGAAGTATAGTTGCACACCTATTTCCTGCACACAGAAAGAAGGGGAAATGTGTTTGGAATAGGGGTCTATCTTTAGATCAAACCTCAGTTTTGTAATTAACCAAGTGGTTGAAAAAATGTAAATGAAAGGATTGAAAGTAGAAATCCTCCTCTTTGAGGGGATGTCGAATTGAATGAAATTGAAATGCTTATACTTCCTTATGAAGTTTTGTTTGTCTCCACATGGAACTAGGGTTTCATGAAGTAGAATGTTGATCTCCTCTTCAATTCTTGAAACCTTGTCTCTATTGTTGTTCCAAATCTTCAAGGAAGACTGAAAATGCTCAATTTCTCTTGAATACTTGAATGCTTGATGACCTCTTGTGTGTATGCGTTAGATTTCTTGGATGTCAAATGAGAGGGTAAATCTCTCTTATATACTTGCCAGTGGGTTTAATTAACTGAATTAGATCCAAGGGGAGAGGATAAAGGGAGGTCCCAAATAGGGGATCCCAGGGCACCATGCCCTGGTCCCAATGAGGATCAGGGTGCCATGCCCTGGTCTTTTCCTATTTTGGGGCAGGATCAAGGTGTGGGCATAGCACAAGGTTGAATTACAATGTGTTTTTGATGCACATGAGCATATTCAGGTCTTTGATCAAGGCAAGGGGTGCAAACACTAAGGTGAAGATCCAAATATAGTCAAAAATTGCAAGGGTTAGTGCAATTTTACAACGTTAGAGTAGAGAAGATAATTTTATGTATTTTATTCATGATCTATCCCCTCACATAACATTAAGCAAAGATGAAGCCTTAGATGATAAGGATATTCCTTCCCAACCTATCAAAGATGATATGAATGATGATAGAAAAGAGAATCTCCCTACAAAGTATATTATTTCTTCATCTACTTCTCCTTTTGACCCTTCTTTATGTCCATAAACTACAAATTTTAAAGATATAATGGTCCTTCTTCACAATTGAAAAGTTATTATAGGAGTGGTTATAATATAATATCAAAACAAGGTTATAGTGGAAAAGAACTTGGAAAATATAAACAAGGAATCAAAATCCCTATAAACCCTCCTTCACAAGCTAGTGTGAAAGGTCTAGGACATACTCATCATTCACCTATGGATGATCTCATTAAAGTTAAAAAGCTCAAGGATTATTTTTCTATACATAAACTCTATCATCCATCTAAAGGCGCTTCTTCCACAAATAATCTTTTTTGCTCATATCATCAAAGTAATGATCATAATGCAAATGGCGATCCTGATTTTTAAAATGGAATACAAGGACTCATTGATAATGGAACTATCCAAATAATAGAAAACAATCCATATTCATCTATTACCACACCTTGTCATACATCTCAATAGATGAAATCAACCCCTATTAACAATCAAGAGAAGTTAGCTACAAGAATATTTTGAAGAGTGAAGTATGGTAGGAATGTTGTTTTTCCTTCCATAAAATATACTTATAAGAATAAGAGAGGTGATAAGCATTATGTTTTTCATAATTGTTATTCTCATTCTCTTGGAAATTGTAAATCTTCTTAAACATTTGTTGAAGACCAATATGATCAAGCTCGCATAGCTCTTACAACTAATCTTGCACTTTTTCTTGGTGAAGAGGTAATGCCTTAGCACTTGATTAACCATATCATGTTTCTCCTCACCCTATGAAACTAGTAGTAAACTTCATTGTGGGCTCCTTGGCATGAGTAGTGTATACACATAAAAATGGCTATGAGCGATTAAATAAATATTTTATATTTATTTAATGTTTATTCTTCTATTAAATAGTTAATTTGAAAAGATTAATTTATTTAATTCATTTCATGTCTTTCTATTAATTAATTTAATTGAAATATTTTCTTAATTAATTCATCTATCATATTCCTCTAATTAATTAAATATCTAATATTTAATTATTTCCTCCAATCGTTCAAATATCTAATATTTAATGATTATTCTTCTATCCTATAGTCTCAAATATTAAATAGTTCTTAATTGTTTAATCCCTTTTTCCAACTCACCTTCTATCTCCACTTCATCTTCCCTTTGCCAACTCATCAATCATGTGGCTAAAGATATTAATATTTCTTAAATATTAATTCATCATTTATCTCCAACCTCCAAATTTAATGAAATACTATGTACGTACACATATTTATTAAATTTTTTTCTATATTCCCTCCAACATCCCTACATATTAGGAAGGACTTGAGTCCACTTGTCCTCTCATGCCTAAATCTTTTCCAACCATCCCTAGATTCCCTCAGTCAACAACCCAGTCAAGGTGAGATGAGTGGCACTTGTCTTCTCCTTCCCCCTTTCTATCAACCTTCACCTTTGCTCACAGCCATCCAAATCTATAGATCTGATCATGATCATTGATCCAGACCACATCATCTTATCCTCTTAATGTCTATAAAATCAGGAGTTTGAGTTGAGAGAGAATTAGTCTTCAAAGTGATTTTTCAAGCTAATCATTTATGAAAACTTATGCATCCGTGAGTTTTAATCTTGTAGCAATTTAGAATAATCATTTAGCATTGAATATCATAGTATCAGTTAACTATCAGTTATCAGTCCATTCTTCATATGCCATCTTGGAAGCTATCAGTGTTTGTCTAAGAGCACACCATCTACAACCAGGAATAGTGGAGTTGAGACACAATGAGACATAAATCATGAAGGTAAAAATAATATTTTTATTTTATATGTATTTCATGTAGTTTCGTTGGTTGAGTTTGGATTTCTTGTACCATTTCCTTGGTATTTTGTGAAACTAATATGTTGTAGGTAGTAGTCTGATGATGAAATTCAAGTTGAGACATTTTGGCACCCACCATGGGGCTCAGAGCCTCGCATATTCTTTCTAATATCCTATCTAATTCTCACAAAAAGAAAATTTAACGCATTTGTAATATAGATTCACACCAATCTGAGTTCTGACAATGCCTATATTTGATACATTAGTGCTTTTGTTCTTCAGGTTAGCTCATTTGTCATTTAGGCTAGCACTTTTGTCTATAAATCAATGCATTTAATCTTCAGAACAAAACTTTTGTCCTTTAGGTTAGCACATTTGTTAGTTTGGTTGATGCTTTTGTCAGAGAATTCTTGCTTCTTAGTCCGTAGAGTGACATTTTTGTGTTTCAGGTTAGTGCTTTTGTCCTTTAAGTTAGCACTTTTGAGGTGAAAAACAATGCATTTTTTAGGATAGCTCTTTTATTTGCAACGCAAAGAATTTTCTTCCAGGTCCGAATGTCCAAGAACTTAAATTTTTCAAACTACTGACATGCTTGTGCAGGATTATTTTTAAAGCAAATTTCATTCATTTCCTCGCCTAGTTAATTAAGAGTTCTATTTTGGAAAGTAACACATCATGTCATGATCATTTAGCTTAACTAAGGGGGATAGATTAACAACATGCAACTTGCATTTTGAGTGACTTCTTTAAAATAGTTGCACATAGATTTTAGAAAAGCTAAAATGGACTTGTGTTTTCTATGCTTGATGAAATAGTAGGTAAGTATGCTCTCACCATCATACGGTGATCAAAAAACCAAACCTACTTTATTTTATGTATAACCTTTAGAGGGCCTTCCTTTCTGAGTTGCCTTGAGGGGGCCAATGAGAGGGGAACGACCCAAAGTGGAAATAGGCTAATACCGAGTCCTTCCAGTCCACTCTAAATAAATCATGTTTGTGATGAAAGTCACAAGAAACATGTGTTGATAAGTTCATACCGACACTATGTCTCCCCATAAACCCTATGGAGCGTAACCTCTATAGGCTGGGAACCTTCTGTATTTACAAAGCTGAAAGTACCGTATGTATGGCCACATGACTAGAAGCCTTTACTAAAAACCACTTGTACTAGTCGCCAAAATCCTTCTAGTTGTTGGCGCAGGAGATTGAACCTCTGAAGCGGCTCACACACATATGGTTCTTAGTAGAGTTATAAAGTTTTCTATGGGGTTTTTTCATGGAAACTAGTGCTTGGCTGCCCCGGAGAAGTGAGTGCCAAGGGTGAAGCCAGTGGGGTCAAGCATCTAAATATCCGCTTTGAATAGCATAGCCTCGGAGGAAACCCCATGTGAGATTCAACAATTATTGTCTCAGCCTACCATAGGATTTGTTCTTGCTTATGCATTTTGTTTTTCAAAAATATTGTGTCTTCTATGTCTATGACATGTTCAAAATGGTCAAAAAATGAAGAAAATCATCATCTAAAAATGAGCGAAAATCCAACAACTTGTTGAAGGATTTGAGAAGAATCCTTGAAACATAATCATAATAGCACTTTCAAGCAACAAAATAGTGCTTTTATCCCATAAGTTAACACTCTTTGCCATAAGAATTAGCACAAAGTATTTTTCACATCTAAAAAAGCATATCAAACCAAAATTTAAACATTAGTATCAAAACACTTCTTGAGTAGATTTGTCTCTAAACTATCACACATTTTCAAACTAGTTCAATAATTGGGTCACTAATCCAACGGGCTATTTCTGAAAGGTTTCTATAAGCATAAACAATCAACAAGCTATTGATTCAAACATTTTAAGTGCAAAAATCAACATCATTGTCAAGTTTCTCATCAAGATATATCAAATCCTCTATCACGAAGTTTGATCAATTTATCTTGTGTTCATTATCTTGGATATATCTTTCCTATTTTGAACATAGGTCATATCAAAATCAAAATTGTAAACTGTCAAATGCTTATATGTCTTTTAAGTATCACCTTAAGAAAAGAAAACCCAATTACAAAGCTACTCAGAAAAGAATAAGATTCTTGTATATCAATTGCAAGATCTTATTAAAACATAGGACATTCCTACACCGTTTTCGTCACTATTTACGTGGCTGCGGGATAGAGTTTGATGAAGAAAATTTGCAAGGACATTCTTTTCAACAAAGAGATGCTTTATCACAACGAACAAACAATAGTGGTAAAATCAACAAAGCATATCTTCCTAAACCAATAATCACCTATTGACTTGTCCTTTGGAAATTTCAAAAAAAATTAAAACAATCACATGCCAGTTTGGACTAGAGCTCAATACGAACAACTTAGAAAACAACACAAACAAATCAAGGAAGAAGATAATCCGATATTCCAAACTTTTGGGTATATCGTTGTTGATGAAGAAGCCATCAATAACACCATCAGAGACCTTGAGAAAGATTTCAAATTTGATAGACTAATGGAAAAATTATTGGCAAAACAAAAAGAGAAATATCTTTTGATGTTGGCAAAATCAAGAGCTAAATTGCCACAAGACTTTAACATAGAAAGCTTGAAACAAGATGCCGAGGCAAGTAACACCCAAAACACAGATGATCCAAACAATGAAGATGTAAAAAAAGAAAGTCATGAAGAGACAAGAAAAGAACGTGATGACACAAGAAAAGAGCATAGTGATAAAAGAACTTATGAAGAAATAAGGAGAAACTATATGGATAATCCATTTTTAAACCTTACTCAACAAATGCAAACTCTACAACAACAGATACAAGATATTCAAAATAGAACAAGCTCCAAGAAGTATTCATTTGAATATATCTGCCCATATCCTTTCGATAAAAATTTGAATATGGTACCATTTCCACAACATTGCGAGATCCCTAAATATGACAAATACGATGGAAAATTTGATCCTCAAGATCACATTAGGGAGTTTTGTACTATGAGTATGGAATTTGCGCACGACGAAGCTTACCTAATGCATATTTTCCCTAGGAGTTTAAATGGACAATTAATGGAATGGTTTTTAAGATTACCATCTGGAATCAAATCTTTTGAAGAACTCGTGAATAGATTTATTTCACAATACTCCTACAATGTAAGGATTGAGATAACAATGCTGGATTTATGCAATGTTAAACAAAAGAATGGTGAATCTTTTATGATCTTCTTGCAATGATGGAAACAGATGTTTAATAAGTATCCAAGAGATGTACCTGATCAAGAAAAGATGTGTATATTCATTGATAATCTTATCAGTGAAATGAGTTATCGACTAAAAATGAAATGTCATCCCTCCTTCGCCAAGATGATTGAGAATGGTCTGAAAATAGAAGATGTGATGGTAAAGAAAAGAGAGCTAAAACTTTACAATAATTCTTATAACAACAACAACAACAGTAACAATGACAAACCCAAGTTTTGGTCAAAGAATAGGAATGTCATCAATGGAGGAAATGACGACAATAGTGCTACAAAACAACAACCAATTTTTAATCTGTCAGGTCAAATCCCAAACAATAACAATCAAGAAAACAATAAAACCAAGTCTTTCTTCTCCAATCCTCACAAGAAATTCACAAACATTGGAGAACCATTGGAATCAACTTTAAAAACTCTTCTTGCAAACAAACTGATTGTTTTACTAGAAGCAAGAAATTATGAACCACAAGTCAAGCCTAATTGGTGGAATGACAATTATTTTTGTAATTACCATCAGAATAAAGGACACCAAACAAATGATTATTAGAGATTGAAACACCTTATCCAAGATCTAATCGATAATGGAACTATCACAGTGGATAGCCATAAGACAAACGAATCACACCTAGTTTTCAAAAATCCACTTCTGAATTATGACAAAGGTAAACCATCCAAATAAAAATATGACAAAGGAAAAGCTAGAGTGAACTACACTTATACATATGATGATGTGGTAAATGTCATCATTGTTAAAGATAATCCACCTTTAGAGCCAATCAATGTCATTGCCAGAAGCAAAGCAAAGGTCACCTTTCCGAGTATAACAAAAGACTCAACATCCACTTCACAACAATACAATTTAGTAGAGAAATTACAAAGAATACCCACTCAAATATCAATTTTGGAACTTCTCAAAGTTTCACCTATGCATAAGGAAATTTTGGAAAAAGCTTTAGTGGAAACAACAGTTCCAAAATACTTGGATGTAGACCAGTTCCAAAACATGGTGGGACACCTTATAGCCCCTCATTGCTTATCATTTTTTGAAAATGATGATGTGTCCTTGCAACATCCTCACAATGCTCCTTTACATGTTGAAGTCACCATTAATAAAACTCATGTCAAACGCGTACTCATAGATTATGGAGCGGGCTTAAAAATTTGTGCGTTAAGTTTAATAAAAGCTTTGGGATATTCAGAAAATGCAGTAGATCCAAAGAAGAAAATAACTATTAAGGCTTATGATGAAGTAGAGCGTTCTTCTAAAGAAACTATGGTGTTGCCGATCAAAATAGGACCTGTGGAAAAGAATACATTATGTCAGGTTTTAGATTTGAATCTCTCTTACAACATTCTTCTAGTAAGGCCGTAGATTCACACCATGCAAGTAGTTCCTTCTACATATCATCAATGTTTAAAATTTCCTCATGAAGAACAAGAAGTCACTATAATTGCATTCTAGCAAATATTGCAATAATCTAAAGCCAACACAAGATACAAGAGTTCCATATAACAGAGAATCAGTATATCCTACCAAAGAAATTCAAGAAAAGTTATGGGAAACCTTTGAAAAAATCTCAAATTGAATGATGAAGGAATGGGAAAATATTCTTTGCATAGTTTTCCACTTTCACCTAAGTTATATGGAAAGCCTATATGAAATGAAAGCTTGAATAAATTTGAGCAAAAGTGTGATGCTACAAATTTGAGCATAAGTGTGATGCTACAAATTTGAAGGATGATTGTTGAAAATGGAGGAGTGAGAGCTCTATTTATAGCAAGAATAGGGCAATGGATGGTCAAGATTGAATGGTTTAATCAAGGGTTGAGTTTGAAAGTTGGGGATCCATGTACACGATTTGCACCAATGAAATGATGACAAGTGTCATCATAGGGTTGGGTTGAAAGAAGGGGTTGGAGACATTGAATGCCTGAGAAGACCTCATGGTTATCTAGAGGCTAAGGGTCAAGTCTAAGTTAGGATTACCCACTGGATTAGGAGTTAATCCAAGGATAAACCTTTGTGCAAATGATTAAGAGATAATCATGGTCAAAGCATTAAAGGCCTGATGAGACCCTTGGGTTGGGTAGAGGTTGAGTCAAAACAAATGTTTTAACCATGTAGGAGGGTTTGGGTTAACCATTAATGGTTATTGGAGACTTTGTGGATTAAGTGGCTGAAGGTTGGAAGCTTTCAAAGGTTATCAAAGACTTTGAGACATTTAGTGGTTGAAGGTTGAAAGCCTTTAATGGTTATCAAAGACTTTGAGGCTTTGAGAAGTGACTTCCCTTTGCTTAGGGATGTGACAAAGTTTAGAGGAGGGGTCAGGTTAATTAGAAGCAATTAGAAGATTCTAGAAGGGATTAGAAAGGGGTTTGGGATTTTGCAAGTGGATGGGGGGATAATAGGATTTAATTGATTTAAATGATTTAATTCAATTTGGTTGCAATTTGGAGAAATTAAATAAATTAGATTTATTTAATTTTAGGATAACTATTTAATTAAATTTGAATTTAATTAAAAGTGGATAGGGGGAATTTAATTGAATAAAATGATTTATTCATTAAATGGGTATAGTGAATTTTATTTAAATAAATTGAGTAATTTACTTAATAAAATAGAAGAATGTGGATAGTTTAATTAAATTGGATTTAATCAAATAGGAAAATGAACATAAAATATTCATTTAGGAATATGGTCATTTTTATATGTCTACATTTTTCCCCTCTTTGAAGTGACGTGTGTGCACATGTTATTTCAAAGAAAATGATGCTTTATCATGATTTATGATCAAATGTGATTTTTGTGTCGCTCTTGTGATTTGTAAGTCGTGCCCCAGATTTGATTTGATGTGTGATGCCCCAGATTCAATATTTGATGATGATGTCCCCTCGGGAGATGAATCAATATTTTGGTTGAAAATTTTTTATTTATTTTGAGGAGTTGTGTATGATGTGTATGACTTCGTGCATGTATAATATGTGTAAATTGATTCATCTCCCGATAAGTTACAAATGTTTTGGTATAGGGGAGACCACGACCATATTACAGGTCCATTAGGCTAACCCTAATTTCATTTTCCTCCTATAAAAGAGGAAAAGAGCTTAAATTAGGTTCATTTGTGCTTTGTTGACTTTGGAGAAAGAGAATTTGCTTTGGAGAGAAAATGCCTATTCCATATCATAGACACCGTTTCGAGTGCGTTCAGAGGTATCGGAGACCTATAGCGCGTGGACCACCAGTAAGTCAACGTTTTTGACCCTTTTTTGATTTTTCATTTTGTCGTTTTTAGTCAGTTTTTGAATTTCAAAGTTCGGGTTTAACGTTCTAGCGCGTCTAGGGTCTAGAGTAGCACATACGAAGTGTGAAGTAGCACATTGAGTTCAAATTTAGGGGTCGCGTCCGAAAAAGATAGGCTAGTGCATAAAATTATTAGGTTAGCGCGTGCATGTAGAATAGCGCATGGAAAGTGTCGGGTAGCGCGTCCAGTCAGCATGTTAGCACGTAGGGGTGACCTAGCACATAGGGGTCGCAGCGGTTCGCATAGGTAAAGGGATTTAGCGCATGGGACTAACCTAGCACATAGGGCCAAATGGGTAGCACCTAGGAGATGTATATTAGCACGTAGGCAGAGTCTAGCGCATGGGGTGGGTTAGGTGGTGCTTGGGGAGAAAATATTAGCGCGTAGAGTTAGTATAGGGCATAGGATAGACAGATTAGCATGGAGGAAAAATAGCCTAGCGCGTGGGGGTTTTTTTACCGCATTGAGCATCTGTTTTAGCACATCCAGAAAAATTTTGGAAGATGGGCCGATTTGAAAATTTGCTTTGTTTGCCTGTCATGATGTGATGGATTTATCCAATATGAGTGTTGGTATAACTTGTTTTGATTTGCGTGTTTTTAAGTTATGTATAGATACCAATGTGTTGTATTGATCAGAATATGATTTATTTGCGTGTTCTATTTGAAGTTCAATGTGTGTGAAGCCTGAGTTGTGTTACAAGCCGATATGGGTTGGAAACTTGAGTTGTTTTACAAGCTGATATGGGTGGGAAACTTGAGTTGTTTTACAAGTTTATGTAATTTTGGTACTTGAGTTGTTTTACAAGTTTTGATATGGTTTTGGAGAACTTGAGTTGTTTTACAAGTTGATATGAAATGATAGGATTTTGAACTTTGATGTAGATGAGAAAATTGTTTCATGTTGTTGATAGAAGTTTGATTTTGATAGCTTTGTTTTGATGTGGAAACTGATATTGGATTTGTTTTGCTTGTTGACAGGAGCGATTGGGTGTGGTACAGTCACGGGAGAGATTTCCCAGACTGTGGACATTGATACCGCGGTTTTCACAGGCTGATTTGGACATTATTGAGAGATGTGGTTTGACGTCTCTCCTGGATATGCCTCGGTTCACTGTGAACTGAGGGCTGTTGACAGCTTTGGCAGAGAGGTGGCATAGTGACACCAACACCTTCCATTTTGCCACTGGAGAGATGACAGTCACACCTGAGGACTGTTACCGGATCCTGTGCATCCCTGTGGTAGGTGCACTACTACCTTACGAGCAGTCAGAGGAGGGTGGCACAGAGGCGTTGCGCCGAATTTTCCAAGATGAAGTCTGCGGCTACGAGATTCCATGGCAGGAGTTTCTAGATTTGGATTATGTACCACTGCCATCTGTACTGGCAAGATTCATTGGGGGATTCCTTTGTCCTGATCGCAGGTCAAAGGGATTCTCGGTGGGATGGGGACTGGTTTTGGAGGAGATGGTTACTCAAGGCAGGAGGTTTGCATGGGGGTCAGCGATGCTGGCTCATTTATACATGAGTCTGCATGAGGTAGTATACCTCGGTTACGGTAGCTTGTCAGCTGGCGTGACATTATTACAGGTATGGTGCTGGGAGCACATTCCAGTAGCGAGGCCACTGGCAGACAAGGACAGGCCCGTAGGTGCAGCATATGCCTATGGATACAGAGGTCTAGTTGTCCAGCATAAGCTGGGCAAACTAGAGCATTGGAGGAGGGTTTTTGATGACATAGATACGGTCACCTGGCGACCGTACATAGGATGTGAGGTGTGGGCTGAGGATGGGCTGGAGATGCCCTTTTTGTTCATGACCAGGTACCTGATTGGGAGGACCCCATTCGTGATTGAGTGATTTGTGGTGACCCGAGTTTTGAGGCAATTCGGGCGCCAGTAGGGTATTCCGTAGGGAGCGTGCCTTTATGCACGACAGCAGCAGGATGTGGCTAATTGGGGGCCGACTATTGATAGTGTCGTGGCAGTGGAGGAGTTTGTGGGGTTGGCTGGACAGATCTGGGATTGTGCCCCAGAGATTCAGGATGCGGGGATGACAGATGAGTTCGCTCGATTGTTTGCTGCGCGGGCAGTGGCCAGGATATCCGATCCAGAGGAGATGAGGCTAGCATTTGACTCAGATGAGGAGGGATATGGGGGATATGATGGACATGATGGGGAGGATGAAGGAGGAGGAGGAGTTAGAGGAGCTAGAGGCAGGTGGGGAGGTATAGTGAGGAGAGGAGAGAGAGGTGTGGATCGAGCAGTGTGGCTGGGAAGGATAGACAGGGGGAGAGGTGGATTGGCTATCGGAGCCAGGGGAGAGGGGAGAGTGGGGGAGGCGCTAGCTGCGGTGGGTGGTGAGGAGGAGCCGAGTAGACCAGCACAGAGGAGGAGGACGGATGTACTCCCACCTCCAGTACCAAGGACAGGCCGAATGGGAGGGGTTCCTCCAGCACAGGTACCGCTCCAGGTTCGAGTGCTAGGGCACATGGAGGATGCTCAGATACGGACCTTGTAGATTACTGTGCAGCAGCTACAGGCACATATTTTGACCTATCAGCGATAGATTTCTCAGTTGACTACTGAGAGAGATACCGAGATAGAGCGGAGGGGGCGAGCGGAGGAGGTGGTGGTGAGTATGCAGAGGGCAGCGGTGGGTGGTCCAATGAGAGATACCCTTACAGAGTTGGCCCTGAGAGCCCAGAAGGTAGAGTACTATAGGCGGCAGTACCCAGGGACCAACGAGTATAGAGTTTTGCTCAGTCAAGATCTAGCTGATCTCAAGCCACTGGGTCACGATCTGAGAGCCAAAGTGTGACAGGGCCACCGAGACAGGACCCTCCTGGAGATCCAGGGGTGGGTGCATCTGGAGCGAGACCATCTCCGTCAGGGGATAGTCATACTTGAGAGACATGGTCTCCGTTGTATTTTTTAGCATTTTTTATTCTTTGTACTGGACATAGTGTTTGGACACTTTTTGTAGATTTTGATCATTTTGAGATATATATATATACAGCACCATTTTTGATCATGTAATGTGTTGATATGGATGCATTTATTTTATGTGAGAATGTAATGTGTAAATATATGATGTAATGTATGATGCAGGATGTATGTTATTTATATGCTGTGAGATGTATCTTGAAAATGAGATATATGTTTTAATATGCTACAAAATGTAAAATGATATGTAAATGATGTTAAAATGATATGCAATGATGTTTAAATGATATGTGAACATGCTTAAATGATATGTGAACATGCTTAAATGATATGTGACTACTGGTAAAATGATATGCAACTAATTGTTTTTGGAGCATCCCTCATTCTGTATTTGCCATCCGATGGAACCATATGTTTGCTTTCGTTGTAGATATCATCATTGAGCATTGATTTTTTTAGGATATGTTGAAAATTTATACAAACATAATGGTATAACTGAACCATAATGACCTGAGAAAAATTTACATGATTTTTGATTTTGCAAGATAGCACAAGCGTCAAGGTATAATTGAACCAGGATGACCTGAGTGCGTATTGCGTAAATAGACAAGATTAAATCATTTGTATGCATGAAGTGGAATCAGGCCTTCAGTTATATTTGTTGTATCACATCTCGAGGCAAGGATTCACACAATACAAGTGATCGCCTCCCAAACAAAAGACTAAGAAAATATTGGAAGTTCCCCATGATCTCTAGCTTTGAAGTATTTTATGGGATATAGGAGAAGATTCCAATAATTAAAAAGTTCAAAATGCAAAATAGTCAAGACTTTTATGCGATAATGCAACATTTAGTACTTCAGAAAATCATCCATCCTTGATATTTTTGTGAATTATTTTTGTTTAGTTTTGGCGATGAAGTGTAGTTTGGTTGTTGGATGTCATGCTTCTGAGTTTTGCAATAGTTGGAATGTCTTGAATGTTTGCAAGTTTTAATGCCCCTAGCTGAATGTGCCTTGTGATATGATCATGTAGAGTGATTTCCAAGCGATGGTGGAATGTGGTAAGAGGATATATATATATATATATGGATAACCCAGAATAGTGACTATACTAGGTATGTACTGAATGGATATACGCTAAGTGTCAGGCGATGGCCGATAGTGTTTTGATGGATAAAATGGAAATAGATAGAGGAGCCATTCTTTTACAAGAGCGCCTGTTTACCAGGTTTTCACCATTTGTTTTTATTGTACTTTGTTTTGTTTTGTTTTTTTGCTTTTTCTGGATTTTTTTTTATTTTTTTTGGCTTTTCCGTGCATTAGGCTACTTTAAGTATAGTACTTCTTCAGATGAATGCTATTAGTTGGGTCATCGAGCACATCTCCTTCAGAATTTGTAAGCTGATAGGCACTTGATCCATAGGCTGATATGATGACATAGGGACCCAACCAGTTAGGTTCAAATTTTCCTTTCTTTTCTCTATCTTGCTGATTTCTTGGATTTTCTTTGAGGACTAGGTCACCAACCTTGAAGTTGCGAGGGATGACTTTATGATTGTAGCTCCTGCACATGTGCTGCTGATATGCTTTGAGATGAGTATAAGCATGCTGATGTCTTTCATCTAATAGTTCAAGTTCTTGCAGTCGGTTAACTCGATACTCTTCATCTGGGATTAAGCCTTTCAAAGAGACTCTGAGAGATGGAATTTCTACCTCCAGGGATAAAATAGCCTCTGATCCATATACCAATGAGTATGGTGTTGCTCCTGTAGGTGTGCGGATGCTGGTCCTGTATGCCCAAAGTGCTGGATTGAGTTGTACGTGCCAATCTTTGCCTGCATCATTCACTGTTTTCTTGAGGATTTTCAGTATTGTCTTGTTAGATGCTTCCGCTTGACCATTTCCTTGTGGGTAGTATGGTGTAGAAAACCTATGTTGGATTTTGAATTTTTTACATAATTCTTGGACATCTTGATTCTTGAAGGGCCGTCCATTAACTGTGATGATTGAACTTGGAATACCATATCTGCAGATCAGATAATTTAGGATAAAAGAGGCAATTTGTTTCTTGGTCACTATGGTCATGGGAACTGCTTCGATCCATTTGGTAAAGTACTCTGTTGCTGTTATAATGAACTTGTGTCCATTTGAAGATGAAGGATGAATTTTGCCAACTAGGTCCAGTCCCCACTAACAAAAGGGCCAGGATGTTGTGAATGACTACAGTTCCTGTGCTGGAGCATGTATCAGATTGCCATGGATCTGGCATTTAGGACATTTCTTGGTGAAATGATATGAGTCATTTTCCATTGTAGGCTAGTAGTATCCCATCCGTAGAAGCTTTTTAGCAAGAGTAGTGCCACTTGAATGTGTGCCACAAATACCTTCATGAAGCTCGTGTAAAGCCGAATCGGAATCATTATGATCAAGACAACGAAGAAGAGTACCATCTAGACCTCGACGATATAACGTATCAGTGGTAAGGGTGTAACGAGCAGCTTGTTGGATAAAGTTACGTTTTTGGTTACGGGATTGGTCAATTTGTAAGATATTGTGTTTGAGGTAATCGTATATTGGTCCATATAAAGGAGAATCGGAACTAATCAAGGCATATATAACCTGGGATTCAGAGTGGTCATAGACAGGGGAGAATAGTTGCTCTACCAGGAACTCGTAACGACTCTATTGCTCTGGAATTTGTAGTAGTGAAGCGATAGTAGCCATTGCATCGACTGCTTTGTTGTTCAACCTTGGTATTTGCTCAAAGGTGATGTGTATAAAATACTATTTGAAGTCATCCACCATTCGCTTGTAGGGTAGTAACATGTCATCCTTTGTCTGATAGTTGTTGTTTATTTGATTGATGACTAGTTGTGAGTCTCCATAGACTTTTAACTCTTTGATTTTCCATTCGACAGCCTTTTTGATGCCTATAACTAATGCCTCATATTCCGCCACATTATTCATGCAGGGAAACATAAGCCTATATGATCTTGGCATAGTGTGTCCTTCAGGAGTGACGAATAGAATGTCGGCCCCTGAACCATGTTGTGTATAGGATCCATCAAAGTATAGGGTCCATTGATTAGGAGAAAGAGCAAGAACGTCCTTGTCTGGAAATTCAATCTCCATGGTTTGTTTTCTTGGTAGTGGTGCTTCAGCCAGCTGATCTGCAATTGCTTGTCCTTTGATGGCTTGTCTTTCTGTGTAGTGGATGTCGAATTCACTGAGAATCATGACCCATTTAGCCAATCGGCCTGTAAGAGCTGCCTTGCTGAGTAGATACTTGAGAGGATCAATTTTAGCTACTAGCTTAATGGTGTGTGCTAGCATATAATGTCGGAACTTTTGAGATGCAAAGACCATTGTTAGGCAAGCCTTCTTAATGAATGTATAATTGAGTTCATAACCATTCAATGTCCGACTGATGTAATATATAGCTCGTTCCTTTCCTTGTTGATCTTCTTTTGCTAATAGTGCCCCCAATGAAATATCTGTTGTTGAGATATATAGTATAAGAGGCTTTCCTGCAACTGGTGGTACTAGAACTGGTGGATTCATTAGGTACTGTTTAATTTGGTAAAAATATTCTGCACACTTAGTCTCCCATCTGAACGGTACATTTTTGTGTAGCAAATGGTTAAATGACAGAATTTTATCTGCTAGTTAAGTGATGAATCACTTGATTGATTGAAGTCATCCTTGTAGAGATCTGAGTTGACTGATATTCTTTGGTGGTGGCATGTCCATGATGGCTTGCACCTTTGCTGGATCAACTTCAATACCCTTAGCTGAGACTATGTAGCCTAGTAACTTGCCTGATGTAACCCCGAAGACACACTTCTTAGAGTTGAGTCGGACTTGGAATTTCTACAATCGATCAAATATCTTTGTTAGGATGCCGAGATGTTCAGCTCTGGTGAAGGATTTAGCTAGTAAATCATCCACATAGTCTTCCATAAATGTGTGCATCATATCATGGAATATTGTTGTCATTACTCTTTGATAAGTGGCTCCTGCATTCTTTAAGCCAAAAGGCATAACATTCCAATAGTACGTTCCCCAAGGACAAGTGAATGTTGTTTCATCTTGATCTTTAGGAGCTATTTTGATTTGATTATAGCCCGAGAAACCATCCATTAATGAGAGCATTGCATGGCTTGTTGTGAGATCTACAATTATATCGATACTGGGCAGAGGAAAGTCATCTTTTGGACAAGCTTTGTTGACGTCCCTAAAGTCAGTGCATATTCTGATACTACCATCTGGTTTTGACACTGGAACGATGTTGGAAATCCATTCTGCATAGTCAATGGGTCGGATGAATCCGATATCTAGTAATTTCTTCAATTCAGTTTTGATCATGAGTGCCACCTGTGGATTCATCTTTCGTAGCTTTTGCTTGACTGGCTTGACTCCTATAGAAATGGACAAGTGATGCATGATTAAGTGTGGATCGACTCCGGGCATATCAGCATATGACCAAGCAAAGTTAATTTGTTGTCCTTTAAAGAAGATGATGAATGTCGATCTTTCTTCCTCTGTTAGAGATTCTGCAAGATGTATGTTTCTGACTGCTTCTGTGGTACCAATGTTGATTGATTGAGTGGGCTCAATCAATATGGGTGATCATTCATGAAAATGTTCAGGAAGAGTGTCAAGTCTCCCATCATCAGGTGCCTTAAAAAGGTTTTCACCTTCAGATGCGTCCTTTATTTTTACTTTTTTGGGATCTAGAGCTGCCATTGACTGGTTTTCAGCATCATATCCTTTATTTGATGTATTTTTGCGACTGAGAGACTTGGCACTCCCTGATTGACAGACATCATTATTTTGTTCACTGGTAGAGCTTGTTTCTGGATTTATGGTAAATAGGTAATGTATAATAGATTCATCATCTGGGAAAATGGGTATATCATGGGTTTCAGGTTCATCCCAGTCGATGAGGTCGGGAAAGACAAGTGGTAAAGAATCGTTGGGTGGATCAAGTTTTGCTACCGTAAGTGTTAGGATAGAGTTTTCATCGTGATGGGTCTTGGTTTTAAAAAAGTCCAGGGTTTCATCGAGGTCTTCAATGGTATCATCTTCCACATAGACTTGTTCGTAATGTTTCTGTTCGCTTTCCTTGGCGTCATAGATATTTTGTGGTCCAAATTCAAGAGGTCTATCTTCTGCGTTATGTTCTTCTTGAAAAAGGGATATGGAATCAGTATCATCTGGGATATTTGTAGTAGCATCGGAGTAGGTACCCCATTCATATTCATTGGAATCTGTCTCATAGGCATCATCCCAGATTCTATCTGTGCTGCAAACAGGTATGTTGTATGGTGAAAATAAATCTTTGATGATGGATACTATTTTGATATTTTGTGTTGATTCTGTATCTGATCCATCTTCCACTTGCTGGATTTGTTCATAGATTGTGCTTCCTCGAGGAGGAATAACGGTTTGTTGCGATGACATGATTTGTTCTTGAGACATTAGTGTTTGAATATGAGCTAATGCTACAGATATGGCCTTCTTATGATTTAGAAGCTTTCCCTGATGCAACTTCTGATCTTGACGTTCTCGTACCTTACAGATTGTTTCTACTAATTCAAAGAGTGCTTCCCGCCAGGATTCTTCATTGTACTTCTTTTTTACCTTCCATTGAGGTTTTGCAGTTGTGTGTGGCAGCCGTTTCAATAGGAATGTGAGTTTAGAACCCAATCCTGCTTTGTTTCTACTAGGTTGTGAAGGAAGATCTATAGGTTCCGTGACTCCTTCCTTGCGCTTCCCAATAGGTCCTTTACCACCATATCCCATTTGCTTCATGATTAAGTATCCTTTTCCATACAGGTGTGTTGGTAGAACAATGTCCAGAGCGGCTGCTCTATGATCTTCTTCCTCATCTTTGTATAACCAGCTAAGGACGTCTTTGTCTTCTGATTCATGTGCTAGAGTACCCAATTGGATGAAGGTACCATCAAATTTAGTGATGGGCTGAGTTGCCAGATGTGTTGATGTAGTAGGCAAACCTTGCGATCTAGGTGATGTTGGCAATTTGGCCAAACATAAAGGTTCCAGAGAATATTCTCCCATGCCTTGGTCTTTGATTTGCATTTTTTGCTTGAAGTCTCCCCATAAGGAGTTGAGCTTTGTTGTTGGTGGATCTGATGTTGAAGATCATTGCTTCTCTCTATTATGAGGAACCAAACTATCTTGGGCTGCCCCCATTGCGTTGCAATGTTGAAATGGATTGTGATCAGCTGATATGGAGATTTCTTGTCCATCATAAGGGAACTTGACACACTGGTGATACGTAGAAGGTACTGCTTGCATTTCATGTATCCAGGGTCATCCTAACAAGATATTGTAGGTTAGATCGATGTCTAAGACTTGACATACAGTATCCTTTTGCACTGGTCCCACTTGAATAGGTATTATCATAGTTCCTTTAGAGGACCTTTCCTCGTCATCATATGCTTTTATGGTAATCTTTTTACAAGGATCAATAGATTCTTCTGAGAAGCCTAGTGCACGGATAAGCTTTAAAGTACATATATTAAGTCCGGCTCCTCCATCTATTAAGACTCTTTTTACCCAGTGCTTGCAAAAAATGACTTCAATATGGAGAGGAGTATTATGCAGATGACTCAATGAAGCATTATCATGCTTTGAGAAGGTGAGGTTATGAGGTCCTGTCATATGGGCGACCATGGCTTGAAATCTGTCTGTATCTAGATTGTGAGGTACATTTGTTTCTAATAGTGCTTGCTCCAATATGTCTTTGTGCTTCGGTGATAGTCTCAATAATTCTAGGATAGATATCTGAGCTGGAGTCTTGCATAGTTGGCTAACCAAGTCATATTGGAGTTTTGGTGTGGCATTTGTAGGTGTCGTATGTCCCTTCAAGACATATTTATGAGTTTGGGTTGTTACATTGACATATTCATGATCATGCCGATCTCGAATGGTGATGACATTGACTTGATGATCTTCAGCTGATATGTGGTTGATTGTGTTGTTGTAGATGTGATTAATACGAGCTCCGCGTGTATCATCTAAAGTTGATGCTCCATCTTTGTTTTAATTAGGGAGAGGATTTTTGAAGGCCCCATGATCACCATTTGTTTTGAGACCATCCACTGTTAAATCACCTCGATCAATCATGTCCTGCACTATGTGTTTCAATCTCATGCATTCGTTTGTTCTATGACCCTTGTTGTGATGAAAATCACAATAGTGTGAATCATTCCACCAAGGTGGTTTGATTGGGGGTTCATAGTTGTTGATGGGAGGCAAAGAAAGAATTTTGTTTGCTAAAAGTTCTCGGAATGCAGATTCTAATGATTGTCCCAGTGGTGTGAAGATACACTTTTGGAAATTGTTCGTGTTGTTGCGTGAATTGTTGTTAGGCCCTGGATTCATGTTTTTGCTTTGAGTATTGTTGGCATTGTTTGTGTTGAGTTGTCCTTGATCAGTGTTCGGTGCATATGTGTTAGCACTGGGGGTAGCATTTTTAAGATTTTGAGGATTTTGAGGATTGCCGGATAATGCAAGCACTGGTTGCTTAGATTTGGGATCATATGATTCATTGTTGCATTCATTTTTGTTTCGGGTCCAAAATCGAGATTTATCAAGGTTGGCGTTGTTCTGATTATTGTAGTTTGATGAGTTGGTTCCTTCCTTGTAGAACTTGAGTGTTCCCTTTTTGACACAAGCTTCCTCTACTTGAATGCCATTTTCAATCAATTTGGTGAAAGATGGTATGCATTGAAGTTTGAGTCTGTAACTCATTTCGCCATTCAAGTTATTGATGAAGATTTCCATTTTCTCCTTTTCAGGAATATCTCGAGGATATCGCGATACCATGCGTCACCAACGCTGAAGGAACACCATGAATATTTCATTGTTCTTTTGTTTGGTGTTGCAAACATCTAGCATGGTTATGGCATGTTGGATGTTGTAAGAATAGTGGGTGATGAATTTGTTAACCAATTCGTCAAATGATCTAATAGGTGGTGTAATCTTGGATAACCATTCCATTGTTTGTCCTCCCAGGCTTCTTGGGAATAACCTCATCAGATAAGTGTCATCATGAGCAAATTCAAGACTCATGGTGCAAAATTCTCGAACATGATCCCGAGGATCACTTTTCCCATCATATTTATCAAATTTGGGAACATCTGAGTTTGGAGGAAAAGGTACCATGTTTAATCTCCTGTCAAATGGATAAGGACAAATTTCGTTTATAGAATACCGCACTATTGTCCCTTGTTGCATATCTTGTATTTGTCTTTGTAACATTTGCATTTGTTGAGTAAGAGCAACCAAGGGTGCATTATCTTGTCGAGGGATGAATTCTTCCCTCGTATTTGTTCTTAATTGAAAAGGTGTGGTAAACGGTATGTGTTGTTCTGGAGTCTCAAGCTCAGGTATACGCATTTCTGGTATACATTGCTCTGGAATATGTTGCTCAGGTATGCGAGTTTCTTCTTCTCTTTGTTGTTCTTGATATGTATATTGTTGAGACCCGGTTTGAAAAATGTTTGCATCAAAATCCTCGAGTAATTTAACGCCTTTAATTGTGAGCATGAGCAGATACTTTTCTTTGTCATTTTCCATAAACCTTTCGATGAGTTTTTGGAATGAAGGATTTTCTTGACATTCCTGAAGAATTGTGTCAGTAATTTCAGGCTCTTTCGAGTGTGGAATTTCAAAAGGATTTGACAATCTGTGATTCATACTTGATTCTGCGTGTGTCTCGCTTTGTTTGTTTCTTTGAGAGCAAGTGACAGGCATTTTAGTAGAAACTTTCAGTGATGAAAGGGACAAAAGCCTCGTTGATGTGTTGCTCGGGTGTTGGTGGTTTTGGTCGAGATGTGTTATATATGATGCAGTCGTCGGGCAAGAATGCTGGATTGATCTTTCCTCCGCAGTTTATCTTTTGATTAAAAGCAAACTTTTGACAATATGCTCTTGTCTTCAGGGGTTCTTTGTCAAATTCGCTAGATTTGTTTTGGATATAACGTTTGACGTGATGAAGAAATACCCGATGAGATTTGAAGAGTTGACGATTGATGTATAAAAACTTATTTCTCTTGATGAATTTGGCAAAACTAGGTTGTTGTTTCTTCAACGTGATGTTACGATAGAGGTTCTTTCTTCTCAGAATAAGGGGATTAGTCATGCATGAGTGATCAATGGTTTTCTGTGATTTGTTTGGATTTAGTTGATTCTTGTTTGAAAAATTTCAAATCTTACTTTATTAGAGTGAAGGTGTAGATGTCCCTTCACGACAAAGTGTGTCAAATGATATGGATAAAAGCTTCCCGATTTGGAAACTAGATTTGACAATTTGATAATTCTAAACAAGTGTTTTGAGATAAAAATTCGTAAGATGGTAAAGGATTCTATTGATACTGATGATGAAAATTTTTTGGATTATGATAGGAGAGACATCCTCTATTGCACGATTCATTTTGGATTCTGACAACTTCGTTTGACACAAATTTTGCTCAAGAAATAGGTTTATGGTTTGTTTTTGTCACTCTGGTTTGATGAAAGATGAATTTTGATGAAAAGGGCTTCTAAAAATGACTTTGAAACTTTCAAAAAAAATTTAGTTTTTGCTCTTTGTTTTTCTGCCTTGGATTACGCGCTAGAATAGAGTCTACATGCGCTACTGAATTCACTTGATGTGCTAAAAGAATGAGCACACGCGCTAAGCTGCCCCTAGACACGCGCTAAAGTTTGGACTTTCTGAAAATGGCTGTCTAACAGTTGAAAAAGATTATGCGCTATCCTGTGTCTTCGATGCGCTAACTTTTTGACCTTAAGCGCTAATGTTTCTATGCCACGTGCTAAGATGTTTCTTCCACGCGCTAAAGTTCGGACTATTGAAAATTGTTGTCAAATTTGTTTAAAAAGCTACGCGCTATACTGGGCCTGTCACATGCTAACTGTTTGTTTCCACACGCTAATATTATGCTTCCACGTGCTAGACTGTTTTGTAGATGCGCTAAAGGACTTTGTACATTTTGCCTTAAGATGAAAACGCTACTGTTTTAACGCCACGTGCTAACTTGATGTTTGGATGTGCTAACAGAAGTACTCCACACGCTAACAGGTTGCTCTTATGCGCTAAACTGCGTTGATTTCTCTTTTTGTTGATTTCCTGTTAATTTTGAATTTTGTTGTGAAATTTTCAAGTGTGATGGATGATTTTCTGAAGTAATAAATGCAAGCACGACACAAAAAGTACAACCATTTTGCCTAATCTAACAATAAAGTGTATGTTCTGTGAGGATGTGTTCAAATACCCAATGTTTTAACAGATTTGGATACAAGTAATACACTTCAGAAAGACTCTTTAGTCAAGGGTCATAAATAACATCATAGCCCACTAGTCTCGATACTCTGTCAGCTCAAACAGCCGTGTTACCCCCTAGAGGGCGCCCTTTTTTTTGCCTTTTGCCAGAAATTAACTCAAAGTGAATTGCTCCATAGTTGAGTAGTTATCTTGGGAGATATATGGTGAGTAATCTTGGGGGTAGATTCTTCCCCACCCTTGCACTATGATGTTACAAATGTCTGGTTACTGACTCGGCTCAAAGTTTCTATTTCTATGGTTCGTAATCAGGCTTCCCGTTCGGCCGTCAGTGATAAACTCCCTCAGGAGGCTTCCCAACCTTTAGAACAAAGGCTTTACATATCTTGAGGATACTGGGGGAAGGCTAATCACTACGCGCAACTATTGAAAAGGACTTTCATCACTTTCCACATTTGATTAGAGTGGGTTGGAATTCTTGGCGTCAAAGTCGTTCCCCACTTAGGTCATTCCCTTCACACCAGCCATAAATGGCTTTAAGAGTTGATTGCAACTCTTCGGGAAGGCAGGCCTGCTAAAGGATGTAATGCTTGAAGTACTGAAAGCTGTAAGAGTGGTCTAGATTTTTGATCACCCAGTTAAGGGGAGAGCATATTCCTTCCACTTTCAAGACAAAGCAATCAATTTGGTTTATTTTATCCTTTTAAATTAGTGATTTGCTAACATCTATTTAGAGATGTTACTCCACAAAAACATGGTGTTTATTTTTATCCGTGCAAATCAATGATTTTTTTAATCTATGAAAGTAAATTTGGTCAACAAAGCAAAATTTTTGATTTGGTGGTCAACAAATGAAATCGTTTTTACAATAGAATTTCCTGCTCTACCTACAAGAAACTGTTAGAATCCTGCAAAATTGCAATCCATGAGTTAGAAAATTTTGATTTAGGTGGACTTCTACAAGTCTAAATTCTCCTGCTATTACAATTTTAATTTTAGTCCTCTGTCTGTGATGCGCTACAGAACAAATTTTATGCGCTACAATATATCCTGGATGCGCTAAAATAAAGGATTAATGCGCTATACTGTTTATTGGATGCGCTACTCTGTGTGTTGGAAGTGTTGTTCTGTCCCTTTTCTTTCTCTCGCACTCAGTCCTGCAAGAAAATTTGAAATATGATGCGCTAACGTTTTAATTGTACGCGCTGGATGATGGTCTACTGATGCAGAGCCCTTGTGACCATTGAGATAATCCCTTCAACTTGGGATACAAACAAGGACTCCAGCAATCATACCAAGACTCTAAGGGGTGGTTTAGACTAGGTTTCTTTGGTTACATACCATTTCTTCTCTTAATCATCTTTGACAATACTCAAACCCCACACCCTTCTCCAATGATCATCCAAGACTCTTTAGGGCCACACCACCCAACAAGGGTTGAGACTCTTCCCAAGGTAAATATGACTTCTAGGGTTTTGTTCTACCATCCCCTAAGCCAACAAACCACTATCCAATCATTGGAATTGAGTCACTAACAAAGTTTAGTGCTACTGCTATAAATGGGACTGTCATGCCTAGTAGCCCAGCCAGACTGAAAAATCAAGATTTCTTCCTAATTTTTCAAATGACCTCTACAACTAAGAGTTGATTTTTTTTAATTCAAGTGATTTCCAAAGGATTCCAAAAGGGTTTGGGCAGATCCAATGTCTAAGGGTTATAAACCCAATTTCACTCCTAGGCCAAATAGCTCTAATTAGGCCACCCTAACAAAGGAAGTGTGCTATAAAAGTGCTGCCCCAACAAATTAATACTTGGAAAATGTAGAGGGCATGGAAATAACATAAATCACCAAGTTTCAGACCCTGGTTACACTTCTAACTTCATTCATGGAATCGGTTGCATAATGAGACTAGGTGGCCACATAGAGATGTCCACCCTAACACAGCAAACCCTTACCTTTACCTGCTTCTTTCCTACAAAAGGCTATGAAAATATTAATTTAAATGTTCTTACCTTGCTTCACCCCAAAGGCCATTCAAAACCAATGAGGTATCAGCAAGAAAACTTCATTTTTTCCTTCAAAACCTAGGCAAAACTGTCAAATCCGGGTTACTTCCAGTAAAATGCAGATATCTCCACTTCCAGAATGAATCAAGACCTTAGATTAGACTCATTTGAAAGGTGATTCAATTATCTAAAACATCCCACTATTTTTATGCCCCCAAGAAATCCGTACTATACAAAAAATAGAAAATAGCAGCAAATTGCAGGAAAAATCACAGTTTTATTGAGTTTTTGAATACCAACTTTTACCTTCCACCTTCAACAACCCTGCAAAAGGTTTTATTTCAACCTTTTATGACTCTTATAATAGTTACCAACTTATTTTTGAAACCAACATGGTGGTTTGGAGGAAGTTACAAATTTGGATTAAAAGTTGTCATAGTTGCTTGACAACTTTTGACAATTTTTGACATTTTGTCCTCCTAAACACACCAAGACACTAATTGACCCCTAAGACACTTAAAACTCTTCAAATGAACTAAAAATTCCTTCAAGGCATGAATAACCCCAAATTCCATATACCCAAGGTGGTTTATAACACACCCACCTAAGGTATTGGCTTACAAGGTAGGGTATGATTATTACAATAAAGAAAAACATCAAATATGCAAATAAGACATAAATCCTACTAAACTCCTTCACCTATGTTTTCTCCTCAAGATCACTTGGTGGTTGATGTGTAGATGCCCCTGCATCATCTACAAGCACTGAACTGTGAGCTGGATGCGCTAATATGTTAACTTGATGCGCTACTCTATTTTTCGCTCGCGTCGAGACCTATAGGAAAATTTTAGAGGGGGTCATGCGCTGAGAGAAGGTCTTCATGTGCTAAAGTATAGACCCCACGTGCTAAACAGTAAGCGGGATGTGCTAGACTGTTAACCAGATGCGCTATGGAATGTTTCCGACACATCGATTCCTGTTTCCCGCGGACCTACAAAAGTCATTAATTTGAAAAATCGATTTGTTATTTGGGGTCAGGACCCATGGTGGGCGCCAAAACTGTATGCGGGAAAAGTGGTTTGATAGAATTAAATATGTGAAAATATTTCAAAATACTAGTCCACACACACACACAGGACTTCTTGGTGCAAGCTATGGAGTAATAACGTATTACTCAGCTTCCCAAGGAGGGTCCCATGGTTCTCTATCTCACAATGTCCCTCAAACCAATGTTTTGCTCTTAGATCACTGAGCAAAGTGGTTTAGGGATGGCAAATGTAAGAACGAGGGATGCTCTAATAGATTTTAGTATGAGATGCGTTATAGGATAGGTATGATTTTAAAATGCAATAAACTAAATGATAAGATGACAAGATTAGTATGAATACTATCCTAGCATACTATATTTAGTCTATGATTGAACTAAAATGATAAAGAAAGTAATCTAAACATGCATATTTAGTCTACTTCCTGATTTAAAGAGAGGCTAAATGATGAACATATATGAAATGAAAGCTTGAATATATTTGAGCATAAGTGTGATGCAACAAATTTGAAGGATGATTGTTGAAAATGGAGGAGTGAGAGCTCTATTTATAGCAAGAATAGGGCAATGGATGGTCAAGATTGAATGGTTTAATCAAGGGTTGAGTTTGAAAGTTGGGGATCCATGTGCACGATTTGCACCAATGAAATGATGACAAGTGTCATCATAGGGTTGGGTTGAAAGAAGGGGTTGGAGACATTGAATGCCTGAGAAGACCTCATGGTTATCTAGAGGCTAAGGGTCAAGTCTAAGTTAGGATTACCCACTGGATTAGGAGTTAATCCAAGGATAAACCTTTGTGCAAATGATTAAGAGATAATCATGGTCAAAGCATTAAAGGCCTGATGAGACCCTTGGGTTGGGTAGAGGTTGAGTCAAAACAAATGTTTTAACCATGTAGGAGGGTTTGGGTTAACCATTAATGGTTATTGGAGACTTTGTGGATTAAGTGGTTGAAGGTTGGAAGCTTTCAAAGGTTATCAAAGACTTTGAGACATTTAGTGGTTGAAGGTTGAAAGCCTTTAATGGTTATCAAAGACTTTGAGGCTTTGAGAAGTGACTTCCCTTTTCTTAGGGATGTCACAAAGTTTAGAGGAGGGGTTAGGTTAATTAGAAGCAATTAGAAGATTCTAGAAGGGATTAGAAAGGGGTTTGGGATTTTGCAAGTGGATGGGGGGATAATAGGATTTAATTGATTTAAATGATTTAATTCAATTTGGTTGCAATTTGGAGAAATTAAATAAATTAGATTTATTTAATTTTAGGATAACTATTTAATTAAATTTGAATTTAATTAAAAGTGGATAGGGGGAATTTAATTGAATAAAATGATTTATTCATTAAATGGGTATAGTGAATTTTATTTAAATAAATTGAGTAATTTACTTAATAAAATAGAAGAATGTGGATAGTTTAATTAAATTGGATTTAATCAAATAGGAAAATGAACATAAAATATTCATTTAGGAATATGGTCATTTTTATACGTCTACAGAAAACCTTTGAGAAAAATCTCAAATTGAATGATGAAGGAATGGGAAAATATTCTTTGCATAATTTTCCACTTTCACCTAAGTTATATGGAAAGCCTACAAATATCCAATCAAAGACCTCAAAGAAATCAAAAGATATGTTTAATGGAGCATTTGTTAGAGCTGGAACCCTTGAAGAAGAAACCGAAGACAAGGACATTCTTGGTTGGTTGTATAAAGATGAAAATGAAACTATAGAAACAACTGTAGAAGTCAATATTCCCATAGAACAATATGGCAATGGTTATAAGATCATGCAAAAAATGGGATATGAAGGAGAAGGACCAATTGGTAAGCAACATCAAGGTATTTCAGAACCTATTTATCCCTACTCACAATCTAATGAAGATAAATCAAGACTTGGATATCTAAAATCAAATCAAAAGCAACATAATCATCAACAACCAAAGTGGAGGAAGAAATCAGTCTCTAAAGAAGAATAATGGAAAGAAAAGCTACATCAAGTAGTAGAAATAGTAGCCAATAAGCAGAAACAAGAAGAACATGAGAAACAAGAAGAAGAGACTGCAATAAAAAGAAAAGAAGATTATTGTCAACAAGTTCAAGGAATACGAGCAACTGCAAAATCTAAACAAGATATTCCAGAAGCAGTAAAAATTGAGATAGCAGAAATCAAGGAACTTTTTGCACCATACAACATTCCTGTGTGGTATAGTGGTATAGTCCCAAACAATGGTTCAGAGATAGATTCAAATGAATATGAATAGGGTCCAGATGTCTCATATTGTATATCAAGTGAAGAAAGAAATGAAGAGCAAGAAGCTATCACAAAGGAAGACTTGTCTATTACAAAACAAAAGATGGCATTAGAAAGAAGACAAGAAGAACTTAGAATTGAGAGAAAAGAGGCATATACAAGACAACAAAAGAAAGGGGATGACAAAGACAAAGAAATAATTCCACAAGAAGCAACAATAGATATGGATTAAGCATTTGGAAATATCAGATTTCTATCAAATAAAGAGCATAGTCAAGTAGGATTCACTATTAGTTCAGAAGAAGCTGAGTTTGAAAGAAGATAAAAGCTAGCAAAAGAATTCTCTATATCATGTACACAAGTATGTCAACTTCAAAATGCAAATGAATTTATTAAAAATAATCAAGAAGGAACTTGTAGTACTAAAGACATGTGTGTTGATATAATCCATTCATTTAAGGGACAAACGTCAGATGAAGAGCCATTTGAGTGTGAACTAAAAAATGATGATTTTTTTAGAACTAACTGGAGAATACTTGGGAGAGATAATCCTCAAGATCATTCTATCTATGATATTACCTACTCTACGCCAAATTATGATGATAATGTCATGAAATTTGAAGCACCTAACGATGACAATGAATATGACTTACCCCTTCTTCATCCTAAACTAATTGGTTGGGATAATGTAGAAAACCCTGAATTAGATGTCTTTTCCAATGATCATGACTTAGCTGTGTATCTTAATGATGTCAAACCCATAAAACCTAAGATATCTTCCATTGTGAAATCAAGTAATGTTTCTTGCAGTCAGGAGAATGCCAAACTTTCCAGTCACAAAATTGAAATAAAACAAGGAAAGAGACCTACTTTTGAAAACCATTTCATGGCAACACTTAGATCAATCAAAAGGGAAAATAAAGGACGTATCTGACGGTTAAAACCTCTTGGAGGCACCAGAAGATGGAAAGTTTGACATCCTCCCTACATATTTTTCAGGAGAGATCTTCTATTCTAATAAAACCAATAGAAGTAATAAATATTGGAACATCAAAGGACCCCAAGATACTTCATTTTGCTACCTCAGATAAAGAGAGGAAAGAATACATAGAATTCTTCAGACAAAGACAATTAAATTTTTCTTGGTCCTATGTTGACATGTCGGGACTTAATCCAGATCTTATAATGCATCATTTCAATGTGGATTTAAAAGCAAAACCAGTGTCAAAGCTGGATAAAAGCATAAGAGTCTGCACCGATTTCAAAGATTTGAACAAAGCATGTCTGAAAGATGATTTCCCACTACCCAACATTGATATAATTGTAGACTTATCAACAGGGCATGAGATGTTTTCATAAATGGATGGCTTCTCAGGATACAATCAAATAAGAATTGCCCCTGAAGATCAAGAAAAGACAACATTCACCTGTGCATGGGGTACTTATTGCTGGAATGTTATGCCATTTGGGCTTAAGAATGCAGGAGTGACTTATCAAAGGGCTATGACGAAAATTTTCCATGATATAATGCATACATTTATGGAAGATTATGTAGATGATATACTTGCAAAATCTCATACAAGACAAGAATATTTGAACATCATAAGCAAGATCTTTGATAGGCTGGAAAGATATCAATTGAGATTAAATCCAAAGAAATGTGCATTTTGAGTAACCTCTAGAAAATTTCCTGGGTACATTATATCAGCCCGTGGAATTGAAGTAGATCCTAAAAAGGTCAAAGCCATCATGGAGATGGAGTCACCTAGGAACATAAGTCAATTGAGATCTTTACAAGGAAGATTGCAATCAATCAGAAGATTTGTCTCTCAATTAGCAGATAGATGTCATCCATTCACTCATCTTCTACATAAGAATGTTCCATTCAAATGGGATGAGAAATGTGAAGAGGCTTTTATGAAAATCAAAGAATATCTCATGAATCCTCCAGTACTAGTATCACCAATAAAAGAGAAACCATTGTTGCTCTATATCTCGGCGACAAACGTATCATTAGGCACTCTCCTAGCTCAACATGATGAAGAAGGAAAAGAAAGAGCAGTGTGTTACATGTTGGTATTTAGGTATGGTTTTGTCATTGATGTCAACACCTACTAAAATCATTTCGGAGATCCAACAAACATTCACCGGCAAGCAAGTAACTATTACACAGTTACTGGTATATGGTACACCGACAGGCCATAATGATCACCGACACTTGGAATCGCATGGAAGACACTTGGTAATGTCGAAGACATCGTGTGGACATCTTATCTTGGAGAATTGGTCATTGGTATATTCATATTTGCATATTTTCTTTTACTGGCAAATAGGTCCAAGGTTATCCAGGGTTACATCGGTAGGTTTATCTTTTCCAGATCAGCATGGCACGCTATGGAGATGATTAATTAATGTTGTAAATGCATTAAGCCAACGTGTTCAATCGGTTATTGCATTGGATATTATATTGTTTGTAAAATGTTTTTATTGTAATATATTGTAGAGCTGACCTACTAAAATTGGTCTTAGGTTATGGTATAAATGTAAGGTCTTAATTGTAAGATTGAATGTGGAATGCGAAGAAGGTATATTGTGAAGGGATATGCAAGATTAAGCAGAGCTATACATGAAGATATCATTTGAAGGTGAAGCTAGGTTTTTGTGAAGGCATATTAGTATTACACTGATACTAAATCCAGAATATGAAGATGCTATTTTGTGTAGTACATTCTTACTGGATTTAACCATCCAATTGTAGTTAGTGTGACTCCCATTTGTGTTTGAGCAGTGAGATCTAGGCGCTTGGCCTTTCTGCATGTGCAGACCCCATTTATGTACACTTACTATCTGCAATAGTATCATCTGATTGTGGGTAAGGTTTCCGATCATGGTTTTTCCCCTTACAGGATTTCCACATACAAACATTGGTGTCATGTGTTGTGGATGATTTTATCTATTGGTTTTATGCATTAATATTTACCGGTATTGCATTTATCTATTAAATATGTCCACTAGTATAATAGACTGTCTCACTGGTATTAAAGCAGTAATTGATTAAGTTGTTTTTGGTTTAAAGTTTTAGACAATTGATTCACCCCCCCCCCTCTCAGTTTTCCCTGGGACCTAACAATTGGTATCAAAGCTAAGTCCTCTTTTGCAGAAGTTTAACAACTTGAGGAGATCCAATGTCTACTAACTATTTCAGGAAGGACAGTCCTAAACTTGATGGAACCAACTATGGGATATGGAAGACCAGAATGGAGACAAATCTAAATTGCATTGGAAAGGACATCTGGGATGTTACAAAGAATGGTTATACTGCTGCTACTCTAGGTCAGCCTGCTCCTACTAACTTGACTAAAGATGAAGAAAATGATTGCAAAGCAAGAGAAGCACTTTTGAGCGCATTGACAGATCAGCAAATCATGGGATTATCAGACAAATCAACTGCTAAAGCTATTTGGGATCATTTGGAAACACTAAATGAAGGAGATTCCATAGTCAAAATTGCAAAACTTGAAAGCTTCTAGGTCAGGTATGAAAATCTGAAAATGGAGGAAGATGAAAGAATTTTTGCTTTTATGGAAAGAGTAAATGAAATTGTTTTGGGTATAAAATGTTGTGGAGGAACCTTAAGTGAAGATGAAATTGTTTCAAAAGTTTTAAGAGGATTGCCACTGGCATACAAAATGAAAGTTACTGCTATAAATGAATTAAGAACAATGCCTAATACATCAGTAACTAGGGATACATTGATTGGAAAACTTTCAGCCTTTGAAATTGAGGAATTTGGTCCTGTTGCTACAATAAAGACAGATTTATCTTTCAAAGCATCAACATCATCTGCATCATCATTTGACAAATCTAATTGGAAAGCCTTTTATGCAAGAGAACTTGAGGAAAGTAAGAAAGAAATTGAAGAACTTGAAGCACTATTTGCAAGAAAAATGCCTAAAGGTCCAGTTGGAAGTAAATATGAAGGTAAAGCACCCTTTAAATGTTTTAACTACAATAAGATTCGTCATATGGCTTCAACATGCCCTAATAGACATGCTAGACTAAGAGAAGAAGCTAGAAGGACATACAAGCCTAACCCTAAATATCAAAGATACAAATTCAAGAAAAATAAGGACAAATCTTGTTATGTTGTTGATGAAGGAGTAACTGATGATTTTGATGAAGATCTGGTAGACAATGGATGGGTTTTTGTTTCTATAATAGAAGATCAACTGGAACCTACAGTGAAACCAGTAGAACAAACCTTGGCAGCTAAAATTGAGGTAAAGGATGAATGGATAATTGATTTTGGATGTTCACATCATATGACAGGAGACAAAGGAAAATTCTTGAACTTTCAAGAATACAATGGCGGTTTAGTAAGATTTGGAGATGACAAAGCTTGTCAGATCAAAGGTAAGGGTTCAATATCTCTTGATGGTAAACATAATACTGACAATGTCTACTATGTTGAAGGATTAAAGAACAATCTTTTGAGTGTTGGTCAATTAGTTGAGAAAGGATTTTAGTTACAATTTAAGAATGGAAAATGCAAAATCTTGAACAGAACTAGTTTAGAAATTGCAATCAGGTAATAAGACTAGAGGTAATATCTTTCATTTGAATAACAATGAGAAGACATGTTTGATTGTACATATAGATGAAAGTTGGCTATGACACAAGAGACTCTATCATGTAAACTTTGATTGCATAGTAAACACTAGTACTGCTAAGGCAGTTAGAGATTTAACTAAGATTTTCAAACCTCACAATACAGTATGTAAGGAATGTCAATTTGGAAAATAGGTTAGAGCTAGTTTCAAAAGTATTCCAGAGAAATCTAATAATGCTCTTGATTTAATTCACACTGATTTATGTGCTCTAGCTAGAACTAAAAGCTTACAAGGTGATAGATATTTCATGCTAATCATTGATGACTATTCTAGAATGTGTTGGGTTACTTTTCTCAGAGAAAAATCAGAAGCACTTGGAAAGTTCAAACTATTCAAAGCAATGGTTGAAAATGAAATCGGTAAGAAAATCAAATGTTTAAGATCAGATCAAGGAGGAGAATTCACATCTAAGGAGTTTAATACATTTTGTGAAGTGAATGGATTAGAAGATAGCTATCAACACCTTAGACACCTCAGCAAAATGGAGTTGTTGAAAGGAAAAATAGAACTATCTTGGATGCTGCTAGAAGTATGCTATTAGAAGCAAATCTACCACATGTACATTGGAGAGAGGCAGTAAGTACAACGATCTATACATTCAACAAAGTTCACATCAAAGGTGAAACCGGTAAGACCCCTCATGAACTATGGTTTGGTATCACTCCTACTCTTAAATATTGCAAAATATTTGGAAGCAAATGCTACATTAGAAGAGATAAGTATATTGGGAAATTTGATCCTAGAAGTGATGAAGGTATATTTCTTGGTTATTCATCTAAGAGTAAAGCATATAGATGTTTTAACAAGAGATTGCAGAAAATTGTTGAAAGTACAAATGTAAAGATTGATGAACAATTCAGAGGAACTTCAAGGTACATAGATTCTGAACTGGCAAAAGAAATTCTAATAAATGAACCTACACTGAATCCACTGGTACAGAGTGAACATCCAGTTACACCAGTATCATCTGAAAATTCCACTGTGACTGAGGAACAATAGTAAACAAAGACACCCCAGTATATAAGATTGAATCATTCTGAAGATCAAATAATTGGAAACAAATACAAAGGAGTTATGACAAGAGGAAGATTGGCAAATGAAGAGGTATGTCTTATTTCTCAAATTGAACCATCATCAAATTAATGAGGCATGTGAAGATAAATAGTGGACTAAAGCTATGGAAGAAGAATTAGAGCAAATTGAGAAAATAACACTTGGACATTAGTTCCCCGGCCTAAAGATAAAAATGTAATTGGAACAAAATGGGTATTTAGAAACAAACTTAATGAAGATGGAAAGGTTATTAGAAATAAAGCAAGACTAGTGTGTAAGGGATATTCTCAAAAGGAAGGAATTGACTATAATGAAACCTTTGCACCGATAGCTAGAGTTGAGGCAGTTAGATTGTTTTTAGCCTTTTCAGCACATAAGAACTACAAAGTATATCAAATGGATATTAAATGTGCATTTCTGAATGGAGATCTTGAGGAGGATGTTTACATTGAACAACCCGATGGATTTTCTTTGACAGATGACAACGATATGGTTTGTAGGTTAAAGAAAGCTTTGAATGGATTAAAGCAAGCCCCAAGAGCTTGGTATGCTAGATTGGATAAGTATCTTTTGAAAATTGGTTTTTCTAAAGGTAATGCTGATAGTAACTTATACTACAAAGTGACTGATGATGACATCTTAGCTATAGAAGTTTTTGTTGATGATATAGTATTTGGAGGAGAAGATGGATTGTGTAAAGACTTTTCTATCAAAATGCAACAAGAATTTGAAATGTCTATGATTGGTGAAATAAGATTCTTTTTAGGATTGCAGATTTCACAGACTGAAAAGGGTATATTCTTGAGTCAATCAAAATACTTAAAAGAGTTACTTAAGAAATTTGGAATTGAGAACTCTAAACCAGTAAGCACACCTATGACTACAAATGACAAACTATCTTTAAGAGATGTATCTACACCAGTTAATCCAACAAGGTACAAATCTATGATAGGAGGTTTACTGTATTTAACACAAACAAGACCTGATATCATGAATGTAGTATGTATTGTTTCAAGATTTCAGAGTAATCCTAGAGAAAATCATCAATCAGCTGTAAAAAGGATTTTCTGGTACTTACAAGGCACTACAAATCTTGGATTATGGTATCCTAGAGATGAAAACTTTGACCTATGTACATACAAAGATGCAA
The DNA here is from genome assembly GCF_030272615.1 of Cryptomeria japonica. Taxonomy (NCBI): domain Eukaryota; kingdom Viridiplantae; phylum Streptophyta; class Pinopsida; order Cupressales; family Cupressaceae; genus Cryptomeria; species Cryptomeria japonica. Next base: position 102,682,477 of record NC_081408.1, on the reverse strand, counting down.
ATTGGGTAGGACATGTGGATGATAGAAAAAGAACCACCAGAGGAGCATTTTTTCTTGGTTGAGTAAGAAATAGAGTTGTGCATCTTTATCAACAGTAGAATCAGAATATGTTGCAGCAGCAACAAACTGTACACAGGTACTTTGGCTTAAACAAATGTTGAAAGACTTAAAGGTAAAATGCAAGGAACCTATAACTATCTATTGTGATAACACATCAACAATTGATATATCTAAGAACCCGGTATTACATTCTAAAACAAAACATGTTTCTATCAAACTGAATTTTCTAAGGGAAAAAGTTGAAGCAAAAGAAATACAACTGGTTTATGTGAATACTAAAGAATAGCTTGCAGATATTTTCACTAAACCTTTGCCTAAGGAGACTTTTGAGTATCTCAGAGAACAGCTTGGGGTCTTACCCCCTCCGGTAGACACTTAGAGAGTTGATGTCTATCATCAATCGACAGAACTAACAGAGATATATTCTTACTCTGGCTTTGATGAGGAAGCTACTTCTCAAGGGGAGTATTTGATATAGTCAAATTGGTTGGTATTTTGTATGTAATAGTTGGTATGTTGTAACTTTGGCATTTGATGTCAAAGGGGGAGAAATATCTATGGAAAAACACATTATCTTGGTATAGAAAAACATAAAAAAAACTCATGTTACTCTTAGGGGGAGAGATTATTACTTTGAGAAGATTATTGGTTTTTATACTTGGCATTTCTATTTTGGCACTTTGATGGTTTTTCCATCTTGTGTTGCCATCAATGCCAAAGGGGGAGATTGTTGGTATTTTGGTATGGTTTTGTCATTGATGTCAACACCTACTAAAAGCATTTCGTAGATCCAACAAACATTCACCTATAAGCAAGTAACTATTGCATAGTTACTGGTATATGGTACACCAGCAGGACATAATGATCACCAACACTTGGAATGGCATGGAAGACACTTGGTAATGTCGAAGACATGATGTGGACATCTTATCTTGGAGAATTGGTCATTGGTATATTCATATTTGCATATTTTCTTTTACCGGCAAATAGGTCCAGGGTTATCCAGGGTTACACCGGCAAGTTTATCTTTTCCAAATCAGCATGGCATGCTATGGAGATGATTAATTAATGTTCTAAATGCATTAAGCCGACATGTTCAATCAGTTATTGCATCAGGTATTATATTGTTTGTAAAATGTTTTTATTGTAATATCTTGTAGAGCCAACCTACTAAAATTGGTCTTACGTTATGGTTTAAATGTAAGGTCTTAATTGTAAGATCGAATGTGGAATGTGAAGAAGGTATATTGTGAAGGGATATGCGAGATTAAGTAGAGCTATACACAAAGATATCATTTGAAAGTGAAGGTAGGTTTTTGTGAAGGCATATTAGCATTACACCGATACTGAATCCAGCATATGAAGATGCTATTTTGTGTAGTACATTCTTATTGGATTTAACCATCCAATTATAGTCAGTGTGACTCCCATTTGTGTTTGAGTAGTGAGCTCTAGGTGCTTGGCCTTTCTACATGTGCAAACCCCATTTATGTACACTTACTATCTGCAATAGTATCATCTGATTGTGGGTAAGGTTTCCCACTGTGGTTTTTCCCCTTATAGGGTTTCCACGTACAAACATTGGTGTCATGTGTTTTGGATGATTTTATCTTTTGGTTTTATGCATTAATCTTTACCGGTATTACATTTATCTGTTAAATCTGTCCACTGGTATAATAGACTGTCTCACCAGTATTAAAGCAGTAATTGATTAAGTTGTTTTTGGTTTAAAGTTTTAGACAACTGATTAACCCCCCCTCCTCAGTTGTCCCTGGGACCTAGCATTACATCAGTAGAACTCTTGTTGGCTATGAAATAAATTATAAATCAATAGAGAAGACATGTCTAGTAGTTGTATTTGCAACTCAGAAGCTGCGACATTATATGCTGACACATTCTATGAAGCTAATAGAAAAGATAGATCCACTAAAGTATTTGCTGAACAAGTCAACTTTGATAGGCAGATTAGCCAAATGGGTTATGATACTAAGTGAATTTGATATAGAGTATGTTGATTGAAAAGCTATCAAAGGATAGGTCATTGTTGATAAATTAGTTGGAACACCTTTACAAAATGACATATTATTGCATATTGAATTTCCTGATGCAGACATTCTGACAATAAGTACAAAATTTTGGGAATTATACTTTGATGGTTCTTATACACAATATGGATCAGGCATAGGAATTTTATTCGTCACATCTCAGGGACACACAATTCCAAAATCATATTGACTATTGGGCTCAAATTGGCTATTGAATGGAATATCAAGGAATTACATGTTTATGGTGATTCACAGCTTATCATCAACCAAATAAATGATGATTATCAAACTAAGGATGACAAGCTCATGCCCTACAAACATCTGGTAGAAGAGTTTAAAGAACACTTTGCAGAAATATCATTTACTCAAATCCCAAGAAATAAGAATAAAGAAGCAGATACAATGGCTACAATAGCATCTCTTGCAGAATCAGGAGAATCAACAGCGTTATGAATTCCTCATGGAAGATATCTTAACCCCTACCATTCAATCCCAACATACCTACATGATTTGTCATATATCAGGGATCAATCAATCCTTATACGGCCAAACCTATCAGTACTAAAAGAGAATATCCTTGCTCCTGACCTATATCGCAATCAAAGAAGAAATATTATCTGTCAGTCATCCCAATATACTATTATTGCTGATACCTTATATATGCGAGGTCTAGATAGTACTTTATTGAGATTTCTTGAACAAGAAGAATCTAAAAAAGTTCTTAACAAAGTTCACACAAGTATTTATGGCACACACTCAAGTGGATTAACACTAGATAAGAAACTTCTTCGTATGGGTTACTATTGGCCTACTATGGAGAGAGATTCATTCACCTTCTTTTGGTAGGAAAGATAAATCCTTCATCTTCTAATGGACATATGTTCATTCTGACTGCTATTGAATATTTCACTATATGGATTCAAGCAGTACCTCTGACAAAAGTGACAGGAAAACAAATATCATCATTCATCTTGAATTATATAATATGTCACTATGTAGTTCCTATGACCATTATCACTGACAATGGATGACCATTTAAGAATCAAGATGTGAAGGAACTATGTGAGCAGTTTCATATGCAATATAGGTTTTCTACTCCATATTATCCACAAGGAAATGGTCAAGCTGAGGCATCAAACAAGACTATCTTGAAAATCTTGAAGAAAACAGTCAATGACGCTGGAAAAGACTAGCACATTCAGCTGAATCCTGCTCTTTGGGCATATCGAACCAGCATCTACACACCAACAAGGGTAACTCCATATTGTTTAGTCTATGGATCAGAAGCCATCTTACCCATAGAAGTAGAGATACCTTCTCTATGGGTTTCCTTGAAAGGTCTTATACCAGAAGAAGAAAAACAAGTCTCTAGACTCCAAGAACTTGAACTGATCCAGGAACGTCGCCAAAATGCAATAGATCATTTGAAAGTATATCAACAGAGAATGGCAAGAAGTTATAATCATAGAGTCAAGCCACACATTTTTAGATTGGAGATATAGTTCTAAGGGAGAATCCATGAAATTAGCAAGACCGAGAAAAGAAGGGTAAATTTGAACCAAATTGGCTAGGACCTTTTGTCATAGTAGTAGCATATGGCTCAAGAGCATACAAGTTATCCACCCCTGAAGGTGATTGGTTTGATGAACCTATCAATTATATTCATCTCAAGAAATTCTATGCTTGAGATATAATGTCCTGAAAAAAAAATCAATAAAAAGCATATAAAGTCCTGAAGAAACCAGTAAAAATCAGAAAAGCAGAAAATCCCTAAAAAGCATAAAACAGTGAAAAAATAAAAAAAATGCAATAAATTTAGATGGTGAAAACTTGGTAAACAAGTGCTATCTAAAAAGTAAGTTCCTCCATCTATGAGATCGCTTTGTGCACCTATCCACTCCATCATATCCAATCTATCACCTCCATCTATCTAGCTCATCCATTCCATCTTTCGCATCCATTGCTCTAAACCATTAGCAGGAAATATGCAGCTTACCAATAGTTATCAATCTTTGACAAACATGTCGTAGTCACTGTCTTAGATTTTATCATAATCAATCAATCTGCATTTGTAACCTGCCATGGTTTGGATCTTGATCAATTCATACATCCATAATAAATTTTTGCTTCCGCTGGGGAAAAAATCCTAATTCCTTTTGTTAAGGTGATCTTTTGAATCTTTGAAAATCCAAAAACATCTAGAAAACTTAGAAAAACCAAAAACACCTAGGGTTTTGAGATAGTTAACAAGCAAAAAAGATCTAGGTATTTCATGATAACTAAATCGTGAAACTCAGAAAACAAAGAATCAACCAGCAAGTAATAAAGGATTATCCAAGATCATTCATCAAGATGATTATATCAGTTAATGACCATTAGAACATGTGAATGACATGCAAGATTCAATGTTTATTTCTTGATTTTATTGCTAATCATGTACTCTATGTGACTCAATGATGTCCATGACTAGAGAAGATATGATGGGGCATGATTATTTTCTTTGATTGTTGTCTGTGGTTTATCTCTTATTAAGGTATGTACTTGTCTAAGGATATGATCGGCAAAAGATCAAGGAGGACGTTCCAAGTCATGCATGAAAGGAGATAATCCTTATTTGTTCTGCAAGCAATACTCAGGTCAACCTGATTCATTATATCAAGTTGCTTGTATTAACTTGCTATATCAAAATCCATGTAAGAAATACTCAGGTCATCTTGGATCATTATGTCAAGTTGCTTGTATTTTCTTACAACATTTTAAAGCTCAATGCTAAAATCAAGCACTATTACAAGACAAGCATATGAAGAATGGCAGTATCATTTTTAGTTAGACCATTTTTAGATTAGTTCATTATTCATCTGCATTATAAGCATCTCATTTCATTCATAGATCAACAGTCCGAATAAAGATTGAGTATACTAAAACAAAAAAAAAAAAAAAAAAATTGCATTTGATCATTGTAGGTGCATTCATTTTTATTTTTTATTTTTTTAAAAATCATCATCCATTTCAATTAGTTTGCATTCAATTTAGTACATTTCATTAATCATGTAGTATATCATCATTATTATTTACATTATCATTTCATTAAAGATCATTCAGTTGCATCTTTGCACTTAGATTCATAATCATCATAAGCATTACTTATAAAAAATCAAAAATATTTGAATAACATATTACATACTCATTCATTTGCATTCCCATGTAGATCATTGCATTTGCATCACTTAAGTTAGTAATCATTTTCTTTTGCATCTATGATCATCAAAATCAAAAATAAAAAAACATTTATCATTACATCATCATATAGAGCATCATCATGAAGAGAAAAGATCATAACATCATCCATATAAATCAATGCATATAGTTCATCATAAAATAGAGTAACATGCATAATAAAGATCATCATCATATAGAGTCCATGTCAGCATATAGATCATCATAAAAATAGTAAAAAGTCCAAGTATACAATGATACGAGATCAAAAGTACAAATGTCTCATCAATACAAAGTCAAGTCATGGTTGTCCTGTACCACTACCACTTGACTTTGTTCATCTTTATGGCTGTGGGTGAGAAGATCCTCCAAATGTCTATCTCCCACAATCACCACTCCTCTGAGGAGGTCCCATGACTCCACCGCTACTAGTATCCATCCTCACAGTGGTATGATAACTACCTACTCTCTGGCTCTCTGTGACTAAATCCTCATATAGTCATCGCCAATGGGAAGTCTCAGCAGAGAGAGTGCCTGATCCAACCTACTGAATGTGATCAAGGAGGCCCTGAGTATCCCATTGTCTCCTAACAGCTCTATCTCTCTCTGTCATGAGTGTTTGTACCTATGCTCTAAGTTGATCTATCTATGCTCTGAGACTATCCACGGTCTCCTACTCTAGCACATCATGTTGTGGCACATGAACCCCAATACCCTCATCTCCACCTCCTTGTCCATCTGCTGGAATCTTAGTCCGAGTAGCTCTCAAAACCCATCATCTAATGAGTGGAACATTATCCTTTGAATCCTCATCCTCTCCACCATGCGCTGCAATAACCCTAGGGTCTGGCTGAATCTGACCAAAATCAATGCCTCTCCTGCAACCCCCATATAGTCTAGTCATCCTGCCTCCTCCTATAGATGGCAACCCTCTCGGTGATCTCATCCCTGCCCTGCCAATATCCCTCCCAATCCGTCCAACCTCTCTCTCACCCATAGGAAGTGGTCTCCCAATCCTTCCAACTAGTCCAAACGGTCCTCCACGAACTCTCAATCGACCTACTCTCCATCCAGGTCTTCTACCACCACCACCTCCATCTCCACCCTCATCTCCATCCCCTCCAGCCTCCTGAGAAGCTCTAAGATCTCATCTCCATCTCCATCTTCTGATAACTGGATCATCAGAATTGTCATCCTCATCTCCTGAGCTGGGAAGAGGATCTATTGGATCGGTAATATGAGGAAACGAGTGTGCCATTATGTACTGAGCATAATCTGTAGTAACCCCAGGATCTAGAATGTACAATCTCATATCATAAGCTACCCTAGGAGTAGCCAGAAACTCTACACATGCTAACTCAAATGACAAAGAAGGTCCCCAATCTCGCCTATCTTTGTACCATCATGCATATATCGTGACACTAGTAGGGATGGGTTGAATGATACCAAACTATCTCAAAATGTGACTAATCAACTACCTCTAAATAATGTATGGAGTCTGACCAATAATAAATGGTAATGTCTGATCATCATCCATCCATGGCTCACAATTGATATAAGGTCTCCAAATAACACTATCCAGTGAATCAAGAACCCAACGCCAATACTCCATCTTATCGAGCTTATGCTGAGTAAGGATACCTACATACAGATAAACATATGGTTGTCTCTCACCACAAACTCTATGATAAATAGGCCACATAATAGCAATGTGCTCCCAGCACCAGATCTGCAAAAGTGTGCATCTTGTCGATAGACTAGCACCCTCATCGAAAACAACCTGATGAAGATCATGATACAAATGAGAAAGCATACAAACACCTCATGAATATCGAGTCTAACGTTGCATCATGCTTTGAAGAATCTCATCCCAACCAACAAAAAAACCTTGAGATCTCCTATCTGGATAGATGAATCCCCGAATCAAACCTACAAGAATCACAGGGAGAGTCTCATAATACATAATCATACCCTCCCATTGGATCTCTCCTCTCTAAATTCTCTCATCACCAAATACAGCTCTACACACCTCGATCCCTCCATGATCTTGAAAAATCATACTGAACTAACTCACCAGTCACTGGAATGTGGAGAATCCTATAGACATCCTCAAGCGTCACACTAATATCACCCATGGGTAGGTGGAAAGTGTTATGCTCACTATGCAATCTCTCAGCTAACGCTATCAACAATCCCCTATTATGGGTATTATCAGGCATGTATAATAAGTGGCGTAATTTGTAGGCATCTATATGTCTCACCTCTGCCTATGTAAGCTCTGGCACTAAGTACTGCATTTCTGGGAATTTCTCCCGACACTAGAGAACATCAAGTTTCTCATGTTTACCAAGATAATTCAATCATCAATCATCTATCTATCAAATCAAAGAGATCGCTAATCTCTAACATCAACAATTGGTAAATCTTTTCACATGAAGCAAATGAGGCTATCAAATCAATTTAAACCTATCAATCATGGTTTTCTATCAATCACTGATTTCAATCAAACTCTGCTATGCTCTTCATCATAAACTAAATCGGTTTCTTAGAGATAATCTATCCAATCAAATCAAATCGATCAATCATTTATCCTATCAATCAACATTATCAAATCAAACAATCAAGTACCAATTCATCACAATTGTGCATCAAAATGCCTAAATCTAATCATCAAAGTGATTTTTTACTATGAAATCCATCAAACAAATTCATCTGAAGAAAAAGTGCTAATCTTTTTAACAAAAGTTCTATTCTATTGAACACAGGTGCTAAACCATACATATGCATGAACCTTTTTTCACAAAAGTGCTAAATCTTTGAGCCTATGCGTGAAACAATCAAAAGCGTTGTTTTGAGCATCAAAAGTGCAAACACTCATAGCAAAAGCATTGACCAAGAAAAGGTGCTAACATACATCACACATGCACTAACAAAATGAGCATATGTGCTAAACTTAGCAAATGCACTAACTTTATATGCAAAAGCGCTAAAATAGAAAACAAAAACACTAAATATACTTGCCGAAAATTTCCTTTGTATTTTGTGAAACTAATATGTTGCAGGTAGTATTCTAATGATGAAATTCAAGTCGACACAAGTGGTGATGCATTTTCAATTACAATCTGTAGTGTCATAAAATTGTAGAACACAAGATGCCACTGAGAGGGGGGGTGAATCAGTGGTTTCCAAACTTAACCCTTTTAATAATAAGTGTGTATGTGTCGATCAACAGATCTAACACAAGGTGGATATACCAGTGAGATAGGGAAATGACTCAAATGGAAGCACACACAAAAGGAACATCACATAACATTAGATGTACGAGGAAAACCCAACATGCAAAAAACCTCAGTGAGAAATATTGTTAGAGTCTACTGCTCCAATCCAACCTAACAATAAACATTAACTATCAATTTTAGGGCACCCACCCAAGGAGCACCAACCCTTGCACCAAGCTCCAACTTAGTGATTACAATGATATATATCAATACAAAGTAATAACCTGGTTATAAATGAGTTATGTAACCTTTGCAATATTTCTTCTAGTTCTACTCTTCTCAACCAATCTTCCTCTTCTCTACTCTTTGTCAGTTCTCTGCTCATTCAGATGCGCTACTACTTGCCACCACCGGTACTCTTCACTTTGTAGGTTCTGTTCACTCTGATCTCTATCAGTTCAATCCTTACTCATCAAGACCTACACTGATCTTGCCTTGTCGGATCTTCACTGACACTCCCACTCCACTGCAACACCTTTTGATGCCTTCCCGCAAGTTCTAGTACCACTGGTTCACTTGACTGCAACACACTTTATAGCTTATTGGTCATTCTAACCTTACCAGTTAAACCTCTGTTAAACCCCCTTACCGATTGCACCTTCCAACACACAATCACTATGATCTTCAGTGAACTCTCTAACAGGTTGGTTCTTTGTTGCACTTTCACTCTCTACTCTTCAATATCTAACACCTAATCATCTAGTAGCATCAATCATCTTCGATCTTTAGTCAACATATTTATATGTGAGTTTTCCTACCATGACCGACATTCAAAATTCACATGTCTAGGGTTTCTTCATTGACCATGAGGCATACAAAATCCAATCAGGTCTTGTCCCAGAGATTTACCACCTGCAATGGATCACTCAACTTCGCCAATCTCGTTGCATCCAAAACGTGTTTACCATATTTAGCAAACACAACCTATTTGTTGGTTTGCACTTGTCAATCATGATTAATGAGTTTGTGGTCCCCTTCACCACATTCGATCATAACCTAAACACACTGCATCGATCATGATGCCAACGAATTAGATCTTTGTCCTCTGATCTGTCATGATCCGTATCCTTTTTCTCTTGACCCATGATTTATGCCATCGATATTAATGTCGACCAATCACCAGCTACCTCACTAATAATGTACAGTCCATTTGTTTGACACCTGGACTTCACGTGGCATCTCTATCGGCATGCACCTCAACACAGTCACTGTGTCATTTTAGACCCTGTCACCGACCACAACACACAACCGATGTTCATCTATCAGTTCACTAACTCAAAGCTAATTATACATCAACGGGTCATCCTTCAAGTTTGCACTTTGTTGTTCTGTCAGTGGAACACATTAACCCCATCACCTAACCATGTCAATCCACAGTATGCCCATCTTCATCAGATAGGAGCCATTCACTTGTCACTTTGTCAGCTTTACCAGTGAACATCTATACCGGTAATATCTCCTACATTCAAACCTGTAACATGCATGATATCATCATGCTAGCAATTTTCAATTTTTAATGAATCAATTTGCATCTACATTTCGGTTGCAGTCTCTGTCTACAAGTACTAATCTTTTCCTTCTCCTTGATTATGCTGGACATCATCTTGACTGGTTTGTCAAAGTGACAAACTCATCACACTTACTCTTCCTCTTATGTCCCGGTAGCTCATCATACTTTCTCTTGTTGATCCGGTGCACATCTCTAGTTTCCTACACCTGAGGCATCTTTGTGTTTCACCAGTTCATCTGGTGTGAGCCTTCAATCACATGCCTTTAACTTCTTAACTAACCTACCCCAGAGAGTTATAATTTATTCCATTCATGATGAGAGATAAACAAAGCATTATCACTTACCGATTGGAGTCCTATTGTTTCACATTACTGTATCCAACTACATACTGGTTCTGCACTTCTTCAATAGCTCACCTTTCGTTCTTACTGGTCACATGCATACCGATTGGCAACCATACCCTTCCAACACATCACTCACCGGTAGTCATACCATATCAGTCTCCAATACTTACTAATCGGTCAACCTCTCAACTTATGTCTCCAACAAAAGCCAACACTAACTTGTGTACTGGTGACACCAATGACCACAATGCTAGTTGAAATTCTCTTCTTATCATTGACAAGCTATATTGGTAACCTGCTATACTAGTTGACATCAATGACAACTATACCAACAACCTCTCATACCGGTTGTAATACTATACTAGTTGACATCAATGACAACACAATGCCAACAATCTCCCCCTTTGGCATTGATGTCAATGCACGTAGTATCCGGTATACTACACATTCTCTCTCCCCCTTTGACAACAATGGCAAAGGGCACTGACAGAGCATTCTACCGATTCCTTCTCCTCCTTTGACCATTTTCTCTGCATCCTCTCAATCAGCAACACTTGAGATGGAGGGCTCAGACATCAACTGACACCAATTGCTCAGCTACCAAGTGTATATACCAATCTAATACCAATTATAGGAAAAAAAAATGTGTCAATGAATTTCACTTACTTGCCAGTCAGATTGTATCATCTCCCCTTTGATATGTAGAAAGTTATTCTAACCCCAATTTGTTGATACCAAGTGTTGAAGCTGACCCTGATATCAATTTGATATCACTTGTGTATTCTCTGATAGAAAATGTATGTTCTCCCCCTAAGTAGGTAACTCTCCATCTTTGCAAGCAACTCTCTTGGTGGTCCAATTGTGATTTTAGTTAAGTACAAATTGACTAGACATTGAAATACCTCACAAACATGGACTGATGAGCGCATCCCAAAGTCTCAATCATACCAGTATAGCCATACACACTTGAACTCCCTTTGTTTCTAGCATGTCTGATACCAATCAGAAAATATGGTTGTGAACTCCCCCTGAGCCATAGATCTTAGGTCATATTTGCATGTTAGGTTCTAAATCAAAGCTCCAATCTGCACCATATACTAGTTGAGTTGTGCATATGTGATCTACAGATGATTTTTCAGCTCCATTATATCCATCATAGCTTATGGTATGATCTTATATTAACATAGTGCCATACCACATCACTATCATGCCAAAAATCAAACCAGTTAGCCCAAAAAGATGCATGCATATATGATCAATAACCGGGCCAACACATGTCATTCAGGTCTTTTCCAATATCACCTAAGACATAATCACCTGAATCCACGCTACTAGACTTACTGTAATAATCTTGGAGTACATTGACTTACATAACTTACAATACCGGTCAGTATTCATACCGGTTGCATACTGCACATATCGGTTTACTCTACCAGACCAGCATCTCCACCGGAGCATCTTCCTCTAACCTTTGTCTTCTTATGTCAAGTTCCTTTGATCCCAATTTAAATTCAGCCATCCACTGACACATGTAGTAGTAATTCATCTCTCATAGGTAGATGTGTAGCCAAGGTAGCAACTACACATACTGTTATCTCATCTTCTTCCTTATACCAACAACAACTTGTCCTTCCATTCATCCATTTTAATTATGGGGGTGAATGATGTGATAAATATGTAGCTCCCCCTAAGGTCCTACATCTCCTTTCAGCCTTAGGAGATATCACTTGTGCATTGAATGCACAATGTCGATCCATGGTTCTACTCTCTTCCTTCTTCCTCCATACCTGCTTGATCTCCCTTATTTCTCATTTGCAGTCTTGGGAGAAGGTCTTACCTTCTTCTGGTGATTTGTCCATGCTCTACTAGATTCTATAGCATGACGTGAAGAATTGTTGTAGAAGCAAACTATGTTCATACCAAGCAGTTATCTTGAGGACCTCCTATCAAACTGGTTTAACCATCTTCTTCTGGTCATGCTATTCTATCCAACAACCGGTACCAGTGGACCTCTTGATCCTGCAGGAACACTTCTCCTTTTTTTCCATGCTACTCTTTGATTTTCATATGCTCTATAACCACTTCCATATTGAGCATAATTGTTATACCAGTTGTCATAGAACCGAATGTTCTTCTTTCTACTTTCATGACTTCTATGGCCAAGTCTATTACATCTTTGACAAACTAAATTGTTATTCCTAGGAAAAACACTTTGTCTATTCTTAGACCTCTTTTTACATTCATCCACCCTAAGGCTATCATATTTTCATGCAAAGCAGTAACCAGAGAAGGAGGACATATTACTTATAAATTTATTTTGTCAAACATGAGAGGATCTTACCAGTTTGGATTCTTCATTTTTGCTTCTACGGGGACAAATCTTGTGGGAAACAACATTTCTTTGTCTTCTACTGGTTGGAGGTCTTCTAGGTTTTCCTCTCAATTTCTTACTTCTAGTGAAGATATCTTCTCTTAAATTTCCTTTTCCTTTTGGATTGACATTGTTTCTCCTTGCAGTACCGGTCTTCATCCTCATGTCTTCACCGGTTGTAGTCAAGTCTATCTTCCTTCTTGGAGCATTCCTAATTGTGAAGGTTTGTCTCTTGTTGTTTCCATTTGAGGAAACAAACTGGATATCTTTGTGGGAGACATTCTTGTTGGTGGAGCATTCATCAGCATCACATCCTAATCCTTCGGTATCCTTGGAGTGTTTTTTCTTCTTCAACATCTTGTCCAAGGCAACACTGCTGCCATCAAACCGAATTATCACCTTGAGCTCATCTTGGCACTTCTCAAGATCTTTTATGAGATTCTCCATTTCTTCTTTTAGCCTTTGAAATTCTTTTTCCTTGGCCTCTAGCTCAAACTCTAGATCTTTGCACCTGCACTTCTTGGTGTCTTCTAGTTGATTTTTCAACTTTGAGATGCATTCCTTAGAATCTTCAAGGCATTTGATCAACTGATTTTGTTCCACAATTGAAGCATTCTTGAACAACTCGTATTATGTTCTTACTCTGCTGAGCTCCTCAAGTGAACCTACAAGATCTCCTTCAAGATCAACTTCAGCTTGATCTTCTTCTTCATCTTTACCATCACTGCCAAACACATCTTACCAGTAGGATTGATCTGCATGATCACTTTTTGATGTGTGCATCTCAACTTCTGTCTCTTGAGCCATGAAGAGGTGGGTTCCTTCTTCATCATTTTTGTTGTTGCTAACTAGTCTATCTTCATTTTTAGACTCATGTGTTCCATTTTTCTTCTTGCTTTTATAAACCGATTCTGCAGAGGTAGGTTCATTTCCATAAAGTTTCTTCAATCTGTTCCATAGGCTTTTTGTCAATTTTCACTTATCCACCTGTGAAGAAACATAACCGAAGAGTCCACTAAATATGGCCTTCATTTCTTTGGCATTACACATAGATCTCCTTTCTTCTTCGGACTGGTGGGAGGACTGACTGGTCTAGAGAGACTATTTACAACCAACATCCACAAAACCATAATCTACCTAAGTAGGAGAAAGCTTATCTAAGAGGGAACCTAGGCTTTGATACCAATTATAGAACTCAAGATGCCACTGAGAGGGGTGGTGAATCAATGGTTTCCAAACTTAACCCTTTTAATCGTAATTGTGTGTGTACCAGTTAGAAGATCTAACAAGAGGTGGATATACCGGTGAGATAGGAAAATAACTCAAATGCAAGCACACACAAAAGGAACATCACATAACATCGGATGTACGAGGAAAACCTAGCATGGGAAAAACCTTGGTGAGAAATACTGCTAGAGTCTACTGCTCCAGTCCAGCCTCACAATAAACATTGATTACAAATTTTAGGTCACCAACCCAAGGAGTACCAACCCCTAACTTAGGGCACCAATCTAAGGAGTACCAACACCTGATTTAGGGCACCAACCCAAGGAGCACCAACCTCTGATTTAAGGAACCAACCCAAGGACAACCAACCCCTGCACCGAGCTACAACTCAGTGATTACAATAACATTACAAAGTAATAACCCGGTTACAAATGAGTTTTGTAACCTCTACAATCATTCTTTCAGTTCTACTCTTCTCGACCAATCTTCCTCTACTCTGCTCTCTGTCGGTTCTCTACTCAATCAGATGCACTGCTGCTTGCCACCACTAGTACTCTTCACTTTGCCAGTTCTATTCACTCTAATCTCTATTGGTTCTCTCCTTACCTATCAAGCCCTACACTGATCTTACCTTTCCAGATCTTCATCGACACTCCCATTGCACTGCAACACCTTCTATTGCCTTCCCATGATTTCTCGCACCACTGGTTCACTTGACTGCAACACACTTTGTATCTTACTAGTCACTCTAAACTTACCATTTAAACCTTTGTTAAACCCCCTTACCGGTTGCACCTTCCAACTCTCAGTCACTATGATCTTTGATGAAATATTTGACTGGTTGGATTTTCACTCTCTTCTCTTCAATATCTAGCACCTAATCATCTGGAAGCATCAATCATCTTCGATCTTTAGTCAGCATATTTATATGTAAGTTTTCCCGCCATGACCAAAATTCAAACTTCACATGTCTAGGGTTTCTTCATCAACCATGAGGCATACAAAATCCAATCAGATCTTGTCCTAGAGATTTACCACCTATAATGGATCACTCAACTCTGCCAATCTCATTTCATCCAAAACACGTTTGCCATATTTAGAAAACACGACCTCTTTATCTGTATGCACTTGTCAATCATGATTAATGAATTCATGGTCCCCTTCAGCACATACAATCAGAACCTAGACACATTACATCGATCATGATGCCAACAAATTAGATCTTTGTCCTCTGATCTGTCTCAAGCTGCATCCTTTTTCTCTCAACCCATGATTTATGCCATTGACATTAATGTCAACCAATCACCAGCTAGCTCACCGATAATTTACGGTCCATTTGTTTGAGACCTAGACTCCATGTGGTGTCTCTGTCAGCATGCACCTCAGCACAGTCACCATGTTAGTTTAGACTCTGCCACTGACCATAACACACAACCTGTATTCATCTACCAATTACCGATTATACATCAACCGGTCATCCTTCAATCCCACACTTTGTTGTTCTACTAGTAGAACACATTAACCTAGTCACCTAACTTTGTCAATCCACAACATGCTCATCTTCATTAGATAGGAGCCATTCACTTGTCACTTTGTCAGCTTTACAAGTGAACATCTATACTAGTAATATTTCTTGCTTTCAAACATGTAACATGCATGATATCATCATGCCAATAGTCTTCATCTGTCAATGCATCAATCTGCATCTACATTCTGGCTGCAGTCTCTATCTGCAAGTGCTAAGCTTTTCCTTCTCCTTGATTATCCAGGACATCATCTCAACTAGTTTGTTAAAGTGGAAAACTCATCACACTTACTCTTCCTTTTAGTTCCCAGTAGCTCATCACACTTTCTCTTGTTGATCTGGTGCACATCTCTGGTTTCATGCACCTGAGGCATCTTTGTGTTTCACTAGTTCATCTCATGCGAGCCTTCAATCACCTACCTTTAACTTCTTAACTAGCCTATCCCGAAGAGTTATAATGTATTACATGCATGTTGAGAGATAAACTAAGCATTATCACTTGCTAGTGGGAGTCCTATTGTTTCACATTACCATATCCGATTGCATACTGATTATGCACTTCTTCAATAGCTCACCTTGCTTTCTTACTGGTCACATGCATATTGGTTGGCAACCACACACTACCAACACATCACTCATCGGTAGTCATACCATACCTGTCCCCAATACTTACTAGTCAACCTCTCAACTTATGTCTCCAACACAAGCCAACACTAAATTGTGTACCGGTGACTCCAATGACCACGATACTGGTTGACATCCTCTTCTTACTGGTGACAAGCTATACCGGTAACCTTCTTTACTAGTTGACATCAATGACACCATTACTGGTTGACATCAATGATAACTATACCAACAATCTCTCATATTGGTTGTCAAACTATACTGGTTGACATCAATGACAACACAATGCCAACAAAAAATTGCAACCTTTACAATTTTGACCACATTTTAGGCCCTCACCTTTGTGATTGCATACCCCTATTCAATTGGGACCCCTCTTTGAATCATCATTTTAAATCTTCTCCAATTCGGCTCCTGCATCACTTTGAGACCCTATCCTGGCCCCAAAATTGGGTAGGATAGGGGCATGGCACCCCTATCCCCCCCTATGATAGGGGTGTGGCACCCCTATCCTCCCTCTTAGGGTGGCCCTAAGATGGGTCCATCTGACCCTTGGACCTAATTTGCTTCTCAGGGACTTAAATCCTCCCATGTTGGCCTTCAATGAGATGGAATTAGTTCTCCTAGGCAAGTATAAAAGGGGATTCAATCCTCTCATTTGCATAAGTAAGGATAAGCGAAGTTGATCATAAGCAAGCATAGGCAAAAATATACATCATCTAGCATTCAAGTGTTCAAGTCTTCAAATATCTCCTTCTTCATGTATCTTCTTCATTCATCCATTGGAGCAACATTACAACATTCATTTGCAAGCATATGTGTGTGTTTGGGTTTCATCATGTTACATGTCATTTCATGCAACACTTGTGATTACATTCAAGAAGCAAAGCAATCGTCATCAACAAATTGCAGATCTACAAGGTATACATTTCCATCATTTACATTTAAGAATTTTCAATTACTTTCTTTCAAGGTTGATTCCTAAACCAAGGTTTGATTGAGGCAATCCCCTATCCACAACCCTTCTTTCCTTCTTTTTTGTGTGTAGGTTGGAGGTGTGCAACTGTAATTGTAGGTTTGGGCTTCATTTATAGAGACAGAAAAACCCTTTTCATTTTGCAGATTTTTCGGAGGACCGTGTGCACTTTCAACATGGTCCTGATGACGTTTCTCCAAATTTGTAGGGAAGATCCATATCAGTCTAAATATCTCAGATCTAAAGTTATAGCGCGATCCTCAATCGGTAGCTCCTCATTTCATCCTTTTTATGTCTCTTTTCTGCATAGTCAACAAGTCAACTCTACTTACAAAAGAGGGTAAATTGAATTGCACCCTTGCAATTCACTTAGTATTCAAATCCTTATTCACTTTAGGGTTTGGATCTAGTGAATTCAACCCCTATTTTGAACGTAAAGTATCTCCCAAGTAAAAATCATCCTAGTGATTTCCTTTCTCTCTCCTAGGTGGAGAATCACTAGGGTTCAATTTTCCACTTTACACAATCACACTTGGGAAGAAACATAATTCTTCCTTGTCTTCTTTCTTGGGGGGAAAGGATAGTATATTAGTTCTCTCTCTCTCTCAATTTTTGAGATTGCCTCTTCTTTTGAGTAGTATCTTGTATAATTTGATGTCTTTTATCTCATTGAATTTTCCTTCATGTGAGTACACGTGTCTTCCTTGTTTAGGATCTTTCCTACTCTTAAAATATTAGATCTTCTTATGTATAATATCTCTTTGGAATTTTCACAATGCTTCTCTTTTTCCATATGCTTAGGGGCATTGATTTCTCCTATCCTTTCTAAATATCCACTTTTCCTTTGTTGAAGTGGTGTTTGTATACGATACGATGTTATTCCTTGTGTGAAGTTGTTTATTCAAGGATTCTCTCTTATACAAGAGGCATGTATCATTGTTTACAACCTCTTATTTACTTGGAAATGTATATCTAATTATAAACAAACAACAAACCCTCCACTTTGGGTTAAAAGTGTTTCATCCTTCATCAAGAATCCCTTTGCCTAGCAATACGATGAAGGTATGTATTCTTGTTCTCCGTCCTTTCTTTTGATAGATGATGTTATTTTTCTTCAAAATATCCTCCTAGAAGTAGATTTATTTGAGCAAATATCTCTTCTCTTCTAAAATATTCCCTTTACACTTGTTGCAAGATATCTCTTTACAACTATCTTTTACTCACTTATAGGAGTTATACCTCTTTGGCTTGGAATTATGTACATTGTCGACAAAAGGATATATCCTTGTTGTTGAAGGTGTGTATCCTTGTTTATAGCTTCCTTAAGACATAAATATAGGACTATGTTTGCATCGTAAGGGAGGGTGGGAGGGGGGAATTGCATATCACCCTCTTCGTACTATATATTTTTACTACATTTTGCATGTCTTATATGAGGTGTACATTCTCAAAACTAGACCAACAAGTCTTATATGATATGTTTTCATCCCCAAAACCAGACACATCCTTTTTAATATGTCTTATAGATATGAGGTATACATTCTTCAAACCAAACCAACAAGTCTTATATTAGATGTTCTCAAAACCAAGCATATTTTTTTTGTTTCATGTCTTATATGGGATGTACATTCTACTAGACTAATAAAGTCTTATATGAGATCTTTTCATTCTTAAAAGAAAATAAACCTATTTTTATATGTCTTATGTGGGGTATACATTATCAAAACTATACCAACAAGTCTTATACAAGATGTTCCTGAAACCAAACACATTTGTTTTTATTTCATGTCTTATACAGGTTGTTGCATGCCCAAAACTAGACCAACAAAGTCTTATATGAGATGCTTAACTCCTGAAACCAAACAATGACATATGTAGTAGGATGAGTAGAACTAGAATGACATAGATTTCTAGACTATTCCAACTCTCCTCTCCAACATGGATCACCTAGCATATGTAACACAACTAGATAGCCCATGGCATCCATGTTCTTATCTTTCTCTTCCCCATGAGCTCATATATTTTCTATTTGTGGATCATGGTTCATCGTTTGATGCATTCTCTTGCTCATTTTATGTGATTACTTGTGATCTTGTGATATCATTCCAATAATGATATTAGTGGTTGAGAAATTTTGATTATCGAGGTCTCTTCAACTACTTGACTTGAAGCCTTTTTGTTTTTAGTACTAGCCCACTTTGTTTTGTGTCTTTTGTCTTTTTTTGGCTTTTTGTCTTTGTCTTGTTTTATGTGTCGCTGTGTGTGATTGTGTGAGTTAAGATCTTAAGATGGGGGGCTTGGTTCCTAAAAAATAGCGATGTCTTATCTCCTTATGATCACACTCCTAATTTCTCCTCTCTTTCATCTTTCTATTTTACCACAAGTATTTACATAGGCTCATACTCTCTTTAAAGTGGGGGTTGAATGTAGCATCATAAATTGTAACCAATACAATTTACACCTTATATTTATTTTCCTACTTTAGCATGTCCTATCTCCATCCACTCTCTAGGTTTGTTTTTTACTTCCTTCTCCAACTCTAATGTTATGAACACCATTTGGTGGACCCCATATTGAAGGTCCCTTTCCCATTTCCCTTTGTGTTGGTCATGTTTGTTGGAGGAGTAGGGCATGGAGCACCTTGATTTGGACTAGGGCACCCCAAAATGCCTTGGTCCCTGTTAAACATGCCTCAATTTGAAATAGGGTAGGCCCTTTATCTCCCTGATAGCTTTTGGTCCTCATGCCTCAATTTCACCATTAAAGGTCAACCTAATCGGTAATTTACCTAGGGAATCCTATATAAATACATTCTATCAATTAATTTTAACCTTGATATAAACAACCTATCCATAATATTCGTGCATCCATGAAGTATTCACCATCAAGCACTTTCAAAGATTCAAGGTTGCATTTCATCCTTAAGCACTTTGGAGAAAAGTTACATCAATATTCATGCAAGCATGTGTGTGTGATTAGGTTTTCATGTTCATATGTATGTCATGCATTCAAAGAGCATTGCATCATCAATCCTTCTATCAACCATTGCAAACATGAGGCATATCTCCTTACAACTTTCGTATTTACATTGTTTTATTCAAGGTTAATTCCTATTTCATAATTTGACCCAAGAAAACCCCTATTCTCCCTCTCTTTTTGTGTGCAGGGAACAGATACAAGAGTTATACTTTAGAATTTTGGTAGAGTCGACAGTGGTAAATGGGTTTAGCTTTTGATGGAGGAAAATTTGGAGGAATAAGATAGATTTGTACTACCTGGTCCTGAAAAATCAAGCCAAACTTCTGGGAATACATACTAAATCTCTTCTTTTTCCCAAATACAAGTTTGTGGCTCTATGGGAAATCTATAGCACTTACCATTCCTTAAATTACTTAAATTATTCACTATTTTGCCCTAATTTTCAATTATCAATCCATTTCAACTTTGGAAAGAGGAAAACCCTACACCCAAGTGAAACTAATCAGACTTTTATCCCTTTCCTAAGTATTTAGATTATGGCTAGATCTATTAGGGTTACACCTCTTTCCATATGTTTTGGTTAATTTAGGATTTTCTTGTAGTTTTATTATCTTAATTGAAACCCTAATTCCTAAATTACACTATTAAAGTTATCTTATCACATAAAGAATCAAACATTCTCAATCATTCAAGGCAATATTTTATCCAACCATATTCTTCAAGCATCATGGAGAAAATCTCATCAACTTTCATGAAAGCATATTTTCATGTTTGGTTCTTCTATGCGTTATCATGTTATTGCATCAACATTCATGATCACATATAAAGAGAATTGCATCATCAACCCATATCAATTATTTCAGATCTGAGGTATATCATCTAGCATTTATTTTAGAATTTGCATTTCCTATTTCAATAAGATTCAAGGTTAATTCCTAAATTAGGGTTTGACTTAAGGAAAATCCCCATCAAAAAACACCATTTCCTCCTTTGTGTGTGCAATAAATTAATTCAGGAGTTATGATTGAAGAAGTCGATAGAGTAGATGGAGACAATCAGACTTAGCTTTTGAAGGATTTAAAAGTGGAGAACCAAGTAAGTCATCACCTCCTAATCCCAAGAAGTTTTGATGAGTTTTTGATAGTATATTTTGTGTGTCATCGTGATTTGAAAAATATTCATTTAGTTTACTCTCAATATTCATAGGATCAGGTTGATTTGCACCTCTTGGTCTTGATAATTCCACCCAAACTTTCCATCTGAGGTTTTGATTTGATTCTCATCCCCGGATTCAAGTTTGTAGTTCTAGATGATATCTAGAACTTATTATTATTGTTATTTTTTGTCAAATTATCACAGTTTATCCTAGATCTAGCATTGCAATTCAAACCTAATTCAAACTCATTTTCAACTCGAACAAGCGAGGAATTAATCTAATATGTATTTAGCCCCTTTAGGATTGGAACAATCAAATTTGATCTCCTCCTTTAATGTTTGATGGTTCTATAAAATTAGTGGCTTTATTAACCTAGTTGGTGAAGTCCTAATTTCACCACCTTACACATATGCAAGTGTGGTTGGAAGTCCCGAGCATATAACAATTTGTATGAGACCATATTGTTGGATTAAATATTATTTACTCATGCTTAAGTCCAACTTAGGCATTTATCATATAATACTTTTAGTTGCATTTAATTGTTTTAGTTGCAATATAGTTGATAGTAGTAGGTTTGTACCTACCCTTGCATCCTATTAAGACACTTGTTCACATCTTGTGTTCTATTCTCTCATGCTCTTGCCTATTTAAGCAAGGCTATTTTATGTTGTAATTCATCCCAGCAATATCATTTATCTTTCCTGGTGAAATCCATGTGTGTGTTTGTGTGTTTGTGTGTGGAAGCTATTCTAGTCGTGATCCTTAGTTGGGAGAATCACTCCAACATGGTATCAAAGAAATTTGGTATGCTTTTCTTTTTTATATGATACATTCACAAAACCTAGTTGAGATCCTATCTAGGCTTGACTATGTAATTTTTTCTACATTTATTCATAGGAGATTGATTGTTGGTGATTGATTTTTTTAAGGAAATTTTATATTTCACGTTATTTTATTGGTTGCATCAATTATTTGGTGGTCGTTTGAATTTTGTGAGGTGACTTCATTCATCAGATTGATTTCATTTTTTTGGTTTGGATAAATATTGGCACATAGTGAATATCATATTGGTGGCCCTTTCTTTTTCACAGTGTAGATCTAGCTCTTTATGTAGATTAGGCTTCATTTCAATGAGTCAGCCTATGATCAAACCTAATTGAGAGCCTCTATTTCTTTGATTGACCATTGTACCTAGGTCACATGTTTGTACAAAACAGTGATGGGTGCACTTTATATGATTGTATGTATGTCAAATCATGTGCACTTTATATTATTGTATGTATGTCAAATCATCATTTGGTGGCAATCTATCTTTCTTTATTATCTATGTCCATTTTATTTCTTGCCTGACTTCAATTTTATTGAAGAATATTGGTGATCAAGATTCATTTCCAGTACATCCGATTTAGGTGTATTGGATTAGGTTGTTCATAATGGGTTTATAAACCACATTATTAGATCTATACATAGTTTTGTTTCTTCCCAAGGAGAGACAAGTGGTTTGTAAGCATTAGATCTTGTTTTGTCTTCAAACACTTACCATTCTTGGTAGGAGATTATTAATTGTGGGGGGCTACATAGTCTCTCATTTTTCCACCTATGGGGAGTTATTGGTTGGATTCTCATGATGGATTTAGTTCTTAGGGGTATTGGTATTGAAACTAATACTTTATTCCTCACTTGTATATGATTTGCATTATCTCTTTTTTGGAGAGGATTTTGTCCCACTTGGTTTTCTCCTTTTCTCTGTTTGTAAGAGATTAGTTGCATGATTAATTGTGAATGAGTACCTAACATGGCCTAGTTATTAGGACCCATATATTGCATCATCATGGCATGTTGCATTTTTCATAATAATTCTTCTCTGAATGTTGTACTAAAGGGGAGGTGGACGAGTAAATATTATTTATCATTTAATAGTTTTAGTTTCATTTAATGTTTTTGTCCAACTAGTTTATGGTAGCTAGTTCTTACCCACCCTCATATCCTATTGAGACACTTGTTCACATCTTGTGTTCTCTTCTTTCATGCTCTTGCCTATTTAAGAAAGGCTATTGTACATTGTAAGTCATCTCAACAATATAATTTATCTTTCCTAGTGAAATATTTATCTCTCTCTATTTCTATGGAAATTTTTGCAGTCGT
This sequence comes from Cryptomeria japonica, assembly GCF_030272615.1. Classification (NCBI taxonomy): domain Eukaryota; kingdom Viridiplantae; phylum Streptophyta; class Pinopsida; order Cupressales; family Cupressaceae; genus Cryptomeria; species Cryptomeria japonica. Next base: position 102,659,021 of record NC_081408.1, on the reverse strand, counting down.
GATCTTGGCTTGGGAGCATCTCTCCAACACGTACATTTCCTAATTAGTGGGATTTGAAAGTATTTTTATGGAAAAGCCAAGGAATGATTATTGGACACAAGTGAAAAAAGTGTTTAGGTACTTGAATGGAACTTTGAATTAATGTTTGATTCACCATGGTACTAATAATGTGAGACAAGTGTTAATTGTATGTACATATATTTGTAGATTCTAACTAATATAGAGATTTGATAACCCAAGGTCAACCAATGGTACCTTTATTTCTATTTGGAGAAGCAATTGTTGTGCTATACATAATTGAAGAAAAATGTATGGCCGCAATACATGATTGTAAATATGTAGTGATGTTAGAGAGGTTGAGTGACATTATTTATTTTAAGATTCATATAATGGTGAAATATGACTCATAAAGTGTAACTTAATTAGAAATAAACATTGTTTACGATGCTTAAACCAAACACATTGATGACCAATATTATTTTTTTAGAGAGAAAGTTGAGGGTAGGAAAGATTAAATATATATGAATTATACATTACAATAAATTTATTTGTTTCTTTGACTATACTCATTAAGTATTGTTAAATTCATATGGTGTAGTAATATGATAGTCTTCTTATATTCATAAAAATGACGTTATTTTTTTGGTTCATATAGAATAAATTTTCCTATAGTAAATATTAAGTGGTATATTCTTTAGACTTGTCTGGTATTCACCTAAAAAGTGTTCATATAGGATGAGTTTGCATACAAAAATATAATGTGGTAAAATATAGCATGTTTCAAATGTTGTAATATAAGATTCACATCAATTACCATGTGTTGATATTGTGCTACAATGTTACATATTTTGGGTTATGTTGTAGTGATGATTGCAAGTCATTTGGACAACTCAAAACTTCATATGGAAAATATTATTTTTTAAAATATTAAGAGTGATACAAAAAAAAATGAACTTTTTGAGTTCATGTGTACCATAACCCAAGGGTAGGACAACATTATAGAAATTGACACAAATTGTTATAAGTAGTCAAGAGTAAATTGATGTTTACATGGGCTACCACAAGTGTTGAGTTAGTAGTGTGTTGGGTGAATATTTTGTCACTAGAATACCAATGAAAAAATATATAATTCACACACAGCTATGTTGAGAAATTAATCTCTCCTCTCAGCAAGGGGGTTCCCTTTGAAATTTCTTCTCTAATTAACAAGAAACTAAAATCTATGGGTAAGTTTTAGGCATATAACTCTCTTTTTTTAGAGTTTATGTATTCTCCCTCCACTTTGTTACAATTCTCTATCACTTCGGATACTTAAAGAAATGAACAAACTAAACTTACAATAAAGAAGCACAAAGTCTTTCTTCAATGTAATTCTAACTAAGCTAATGATTACAAATGATAAGAAATTTAACTTGCAGCTCAAAGTCTTCAAGTATAATTTCCCAATCCCTTAAAACTACAAGTAATAGCAAAAATACAATGCCTACCACTAATCACTTATCATCAAAAAAATTTCCAAATATGTGCACAAATTCTACTTATCACAAGTGGAAAGCTCTCTTACTCACATAAATAGTATCACCAATATCAAGGAAATAAAAAACATATATAAGAAATGAACATAGGAACATTAACTCATGTAAACAATCTTTGACACAACACAAAGTTTGGGATAAAATGGAATTTATTTCTTTATTTGCTTGATTGAATCTTCACAACAAAAATCTCAAAGTCTTAGTTGAGGCCAAAATTTGGCAGAGTCTTGCTTATCATAATAAAAGATAAATATTTACAAATGAGGCTCCTCTATATATAGAAGAGAAAAGGAGAAAAAGGTGGCCCGCACAGTTGACTAATTCAACTACACAGTCCCACCTGACTACAACTACAACATAAAGGGAATATGCAGCTACGAGAAAACTTACATCATCTAAAAATGCAACTACATTAAAAATGCATCTGCATGAAAGACTAAGTGTCAAAAAGGGGACATTTTATTCATCTTTCTTGTCCTCATTGGATTTAAATTCTTCAAATTTAGCCAAGATGAATTTCATCCCAACTTCATCTAGTAGGGCGATGGAAATTGATATATTAGCATTGATCTTAAATATAGCATCTTCGGTCTTTACATGCTGCTTCTTTCCATCCTTGAGCAAAGAGGCAAGAAACTCTAAACCAACCTATATTTCAAGAAGCTTATCAAAAGCATTTAGAGTGAAATCTTGCTCTACCCAACGTGAGATTAGAGAGTGGAATTCTTGAATGATGGTATCACTTGTGACCAATTTTTGACTATCCTTACCATATATGAAGCAAGGGATATGAACTATTCTTGCTAAAATTTGATCAATATCATTATCACAACTCTTGATCTCACCTTCAAGAGAAGTGACCATATGCTTGATCAATTCATTCCTGTGTGCTATTAGGGACAAAACTTCAACATACTTTCCTCTTGTTTCTAGCACTTTAATTTCTACAAGGAAGTCAATGTCAAAGTCCTCCATCTTTCTCCACATCTGCATGTTTCTTTCATTCTCATCTATCTCTTTCGTGAAAGTGGTTTTGATTCCTTGTATTTTACTTTGCATGATTTCAAAGTCTTTCAATAGCTTGATAGCTGAATCTAGGAGGAGGGAGCCTTCGAATTTCAACCTTTCAATCCATTGATCAACCACTCGACCCTTAACCCCCACTTGTTCCATTCTTTTGAGTGCTTCTATATCAATGGATGAAATAATTGGTTCTACCTATTGAGAGGTCTGGGTCACTTTGACCAAAACATTGGTTAGTTGCTCACACTTTTCCTTCAATTTCAGCTTTTCAGCACATTCTTTATTAAGTCTTCTCATGATAGCCTCATTCACAGCTCTTGAATCTTGCTTCACAATCTCATGAGTTTCTTCCCCAAGCTCAACAATTTGAACTATATAATCTATCGGTTGAATGTTCTCTTTGATTTTACCTGCAGCTGGCATAATCACTTTGGCATATTTTCTTTTACTTACAGGGTCTACCAACACCCTTGATTCTGTCTTTGGCTTCTTGGTCACCTTTTCCTTTGAAGGATCTAACTGTTTGAAGTTGAAGTCATTTGGTGAGACAAATTGCTTCTTCCTTTTTGGTGACACTATGTCCAACCAAGGAGGTAAGACTGATTGTGTGATTGGAGTAGTGATCTCCACTTGTATAACCATAGGCAAACTAGTAGGTGGCTGACTTGAAGATACTATTGTTGTTGATGGTCCCACTTGTACTAAGGTCATTGTAGCAATAGGTATCATAGGAGTAGTCACAATTGGAATTGTAGAAACTGATATTGGTGGTGGCAGTGGCATAGAAGTTGGTAAGACATTAATTGTCCCAATTGTCGTATCTATTGGTAGCGTTGATGTAATAACAATTGTTGTTACAAAAATGGCAATGGTGCTCACTAGGGGTGGATTTTTTGTCATGGCCATAGAATTTGACAGACTCACTACCTATTGCTCCTGAGTAACCTATTCCATGGCTTCATTAAAATCCAAGATTGATGACTCAATCATGGAAGTTGGAATGCCATCAAAGCTAGGAATGCTAGAAAGAGTAACAAATTATTCATTGGCCCCTTCTTGATCTTGTTCATCATCCAACTCAATATCTGCTCTTTCTTCATCATGTTCTTTCCCTCTTCATCAGAATCAGAGTCAATAGAATGAATCACAACACGAATTGATGATGATGTCTGAGAGGTGGTAGGAGTATAACTTTCTCCTTGTTCATGTTCTTCTCCAGTATGAGGAATTTCTCCCTCTTCTTGCTCTTGTTCTTCTTCCTCAGCTTGGTCAAGCCCTTGGGCTGATTCTTGTTGCATGGCCATGGAGGAAGATTCCCCTTTCTTTAGGCCTTTAATGGTGAATATGAATTTAGGTGCCTTCCCTTTAGATTTTGGTGGTGAAACCGGTGGTGGGGGAACCTGAGTATCTTCCTTATTTTTGGTTCTTACTTCTAAAGTCTTCCCCACCAGACCATCATTATCTTCCTCACTAGAGCTAGCAGGAAGTGGTTTCATCCAGATTCCCTTCTTTAGTAGCCATTGGTTTGTGATAGCCATAATAGGCGCAAACCTCTTTGAAATTGATTTGCTCTCTTTCTTTGACCATTGAATTGGAGGTAAAGGAGTATCAACAATTTTCTGCTCATAGTAGACAAGGTCCACTATATCACTTGTATCCTCCATGGTGTCTGGAATCCTAGCGAAGTCCAAGTTCTCTATTTCATCTAATGTAAGATGACTATAGTCCATCCTTCTTACATCTTCATCACTTTTACAATCTGCCCAAACATCCTCAAGCCTATGTACATACACATAACTCTTGATCTTGCTTATCATGTTGGGAAAATCAAAATTCTCTCAAGCTTTGAAACTCCTTATTGTAATCCATAAAATTTCATTTTTCATGTTCTTGGCCTTTGGCATGATGAGTATTTAATATCGGCCAATAGACAGGCCATTTGAGACCTGTCTTATATGAAAAAGCTTGTCTGGCATTTACATGTACCAATCGACGACACAATTCCATGGGGAGAATCTTATCTAATGGGTATCGAGGCAACATGAATGGTTCACCTGTGAAGCATCCAACGCGGATATATGTAAAAGTAGGAAATTGTAAGAACACACAACCAAAAGAAGACACCAAGTCATATGTTGCTTCTGAAATTCTCTCCTTGTACAGATTCTTGTTGACAAACATCTCCACACCATGAAGAAAGCATCATTGACTCTTCAGAAATGAGATTCCTGATTACTAATGGTTAACTGATCAGAATAATCCCAAATAGATAACAACCTTCTATCTCCTTTTTTAGATAGGCATGGATATTGTCTCATTGAGGTGGCTGCATACACAAGATATGAAGTCATATAAAATTTCAATGATGTTTTGACTTCCTTTAACTGAATATAAAGAGGATCACTGATTTGCTCCCCCAGTCAATCTTGGTTGTTCCTTTTCTGATGACCTTCATGTAGTAACACATCCACTCCTATAAGTAGTGGGAGTCTCTCAAACCTTTAACCCATGCAAACATTGTAACCATATCATTGTACTCTTCACTGAAATCACTTTTATGAAAGTACTTAGGCCATCTAGTGACAATTAAGTCACGCGGAGTGGATGAAAACACAGTGTTGATTCCTTTCTTGCACTTATCTGTGTGCTTCTCATAGTATGCTTGTGCACTTTCCATGGTTATATGAGCAACTTCAACTTCCTTTAGACCCTTGAAAAGACTGTTGAAAAATACACTATCAAGTGTCATTACCACATTCTTGTCAGCATCTTTCACTTGATGAGCGTTCGAGTCAAAGTGTTCTACCACAACCAATACAAATTCTGGATCATGAGCTGCAACAGGAAAAGATGCATATTTGTGCAATTTTGACCTCATCAAATTTTTCATATGGGATGGAGCCTACTTGCATCAGTTTTCAAACTCCTTCATATCCACATGCCCAATTTCAGTATCTCTGATCTCTATGACATTAGAGTCCACCGAACTTCCAGGGAACATATTCAAGTACTTATCGTACTTGTACTTCATCTTTTTGTATACAGGTTTGCTCGGTGATGGATTTGTATGAATGGGAGAGGCCTTCAATTTGCTTGCAGATGACTTGGACATTTGCAAAGATGTTGAGCAAACATGTTTGTTAGGCCTATGATCAATATTTATCATCAGAAGAACAAGCTGAAGATCCAGAATCAAAGAGGACCGAGCGAAAAACTTCATTGGAAAGGCTCATGAAGGGAAAAACATCAAAACTAACAGGTTTGGGTTTAAAGTCTTACCTGCTAGTTGCAAAGGAAAGATACTAGCATGTCAGGGTTTTTAGACCTTGACTTGATAGTATAAAGGAAAAATAAATCATTGACAGGTCGAGGTTTAAAATCCAACATGCCAATGGAACAAAACCGACTGGCAGGTCTGGTTTCAAACCCCGACCTATCAGTTGCAAATGTAAAGATAAAAACTCGCATTGGTCGACTTAAATGTCAGGGTTTGAAACCCTACGTGCAAGCTGAGGATATTACATCCACATGTCAGGTTTCAAACCTCGACATGTGATTTGAGGGTTTTTCACATTGGCTGACTTACATGTTAGGGTTCAAAACCCCGACATGCAAGTCCATGCATGTAAGGAAAACGGAACGAATAAGAAAATCTTGTTTTGGGCTTTGAAACTCATAATGAGAGGCTTAGCAAAAAAGGGGAAGGTATGTCGGGTTTTTGACATTAACTGGAGGAAAACAAACAACGAAGCAACACTTAAAACTAACACAAACCCTAGCAAAAACCCGATGCAAAACAAATAAAAGAAAAATAAAAACCCTACCTGCCAGATGTAAAGATGCTGGAGAAAAAGATGAATCCAGTAGCTCAATCGCCAACACCCACAAGGAGAAAGGAGATAAGAGCTAAAACGCCTCATAGGAAGCAACAAAGGCTTAGAATGAAAAAGGATTGACTAAAAAGCAATTATAACTAGCTAAAAGATAAACATGAGTTGCATTAAATGCAACTCGTGTTGACAGGTCGAACTTTCAAGTCCAACATGTCACCACAAGACACTAGCAGGTCGAATTTTAAAGTCTAACCCGTCAACAAAACCAAACTGCAGGTCAGACTTTAAAGTCTGACCTACTAGTCAGGCAAACTAGCACATCGGACTTTAAAGTCCGATGTGCCGACAAAGGAAAACTGACACGTCGAGGTTTAAAACCCGACTTGCCAATAAAAACAAAGAAAACTAATAACTCAAAGACGACTAAACATAAAGGCGTAAAATGAAAAGCGACCAATCGACAAGGTCGATTAGCCTTTCCCAGAGCCCGTGAGGTATGAAACAGATAAATCTCATAGGGTTGCCTCACGATTTAGGCCGCACTGAAATCGAGGACAACATAGTGCCATCTATGCAAGGAAAACATGAGCATACCAATACTATTGTATGAATAATTATTGGTATATAGTCTCTATGCATGGAAAGTCATCATTGATACTTCTACAAATTATAAATCAATAAATATACGCATGATGAGTTAGTGTTCTAATATGAGATCACATGATTTGTTGTTTTTTAAATCTAAGAAATTAATTCCAATCAATTATGATTACTCGTCATCTATAATAATGACTTTGAAATCATAACTGTTGATACACATTAAATCAACAAATAATATAAATATTAAAGCATAATCATTCCCACCATATTTACTCCACATTTTGCTTATTTTATTTTCACATTAGTGATTGCATAAGAGGCTCCTATCTATAGTGGACCGTAGAGAGGCTAAGACATTGAGAGGCCCCTACATAGAGGGACAAGAAATTAAAGATGCTCCTAGACTAAGGGTATGGAGGAAAGGATAGTTGAGAACCAAGTCCAGGTCTAAGTCGTGCAGCCCACAAACTTTCACCGCTCAAAATAGTCTTCTTTTAAGTTGGTATAAGTCACAATGCTTAACCATGTAACCTTAATAATGTTGAAAAAGACTGTATACATGAAATGTGAAATTTGTCAATTGACTAATTGACTGCTGGACTTAGAATCAAATAAAGAGGCAGTTTTGTTAGATCAATGGTCAAATCAGCTTGTCTTTAAAACTAGAGATATTTTGTTCAAATTTCTATTGAACCAATGATCTTCCACAAATTTCTTTCGTTATAAATGTATGATAAAAAATGTGAATGGCATTATTAATGCGTGATACTGGAAAAAGTTTGAAGAAAATGAATTGCAAATTTGTCAATTGACTAATTGACTCTGACTTTAACTTTGACTTTGACATTAAGTTTAAACCATATCAAACCCTAATATTAATGTATAGGAGCATAAACAATAAGTAATTTCTTGTTTTTTTCTTATATATAGAACTCTCAATATCCTTAGATATTGCAGCACAAAATCATGGCCACCTTCTTTGGGCTTCTGAGTTCAAGGGGCTTTCTGTGGGTGCAGCTGGGAATTTTTATATGGCAAGCCATAAGACCCACTGCCACAATGAGATTACCCTGGGCTTTGCTAAGCACAGGTATCTATAAGATATTCTCAAAGAAAAAATTTCGAAATGATTATTTTGTGTTGTTATCAACAGATTACAATGACACAGCTGATGCCAACCAGTTCTTGGCTGAAAGCAAAGCTAATATTACTGAATATCCCTTGGGTGACTCATCAGTTATTGTCTTCCATTATAACAAATCTCACTACATATGTGACAGTGAAAAGGCTAGGCAGGTAAGACTGTTGATTGCTGCAGAGCTTAATGGTGTGCCTATTGTTAAAGAGTATAAAGTTGTAAATGGTTTCATGGGTGTGTGGAATTTGTGCTCTGCTGATGAAGCCATTAGAATGTGTTTGCCAAGTAAAAGGTTTAGATTGTCTTTCAGGAAAATATTTAGGTTTTGTTTGACAGAACACATGCCACTTATTGTGGACACTTACTGGCTATCAAAAATATTAAGTGGTATCCCCTTGTATTTGAATGCTAATGGTGATGAAGAACTGTCATCAATATTGACATTAGTATTAATCATTTTGGACTTCACTTACAACATTTGGGTGCCAATACTAGAGAAGGCATATCTCATCACTCTTAGATCTGTACAGTTGTTATTGTCTACCCTTGGTCCAAATCTCAGGGTTATGTTGTTTTACTTTCTGAGCAACTTTGACAACAAATATTTGCCCTGCTCAATTGGTGATTTTAAGGTGAACATCAAGAAGACTGGATCATTCTATACCACGGACAACACTGTATTAAATTGTCCAGTTAAGTGGATAAGTAAGGTAAGATTTGATGAGGTTGATATAAGCAGTGATCATTTTGAGTTACAGGCAAGTGCTTTCAGGGTTCACTTAAGCATATTGCAGCGCAGAAATGATTTTGTAGAGTTTGAGCTAAGGCTGCTGGATCTTCTGTTTAATCTTGTGAAGGTCAGGTATACAATGAGCGTGCATAACTTTCAGACTTATATCGGCTGCTGGAAGTTCCTAAAGGAAGGTGATATTGGTTTGGTTCAAACTGTTGATAAGGGCATTATAAACAACATGCATTTGTTTGGGCTTGAGGACGCCATCAATATGTTTTGGGGCACTGATATTAATGTGTATAAAGTTGATATTGGTGAAGCCTACCATTTTATGATTGCTGGAGAAAATGAAAAAAAATTTATTACCTGGCCTGGTTTTAAGCTTTAGAGGGGTTTTAATTATTACATATCCTCTGATCTATTGTATTTTCACCACGATGCTGTTTACTAAAGAGGATTAGACTCCTCAATGGATCCCCTTTTTAATATTTTCACTGTTTTCGGTTATCTTTTGTTCGATTAAAAAATCTGAAAGGAATGACTTTTATGCTTTCAGATTGTAGAAAGGCTATTGTACATTGTAAGTCATCTCAACAATATAATTTATCTTTCCTAGTGAAATATTTATCTCTCTCTATTTCTATGGAAATTTTTGCAGTCGTGATCTTGGCTTGGGAGCATCTCTCCAACACGTACATTCCCTAATTAGTGGGATTTGAAAGTATTTTTATGGAAAAGCCAAGGAATGATTATTGGACACAAGTGAAAAAAGTGTTTAGGTACTTGAATGGAACTTTGAATTAATGTTTGATTCACCATGGTACTAATAATGTGAGACAAGTGTTAATTGTATGTACATATATTTGTAGATTCTAACTAATATAGAGATTTGATAACCCAAGGTCAACCAATGGTACCTTTCTAACTAATGTGAGACAAGTGTTAATTGCTCTTGTTCTTCTTCCTCAGCTTGGTCAAGCCCTTGGGCTGATTCTTGTTGCACGGCCCTGGAGGAAGATTCCCCTTTCTTCAAGCCTTTAATGGTGAATATGAATTTAGGTGCCTTCCCTTTAGATTTTGGTGGTGAAACCGGTGGTGGGGGAACCTGAGTATCTTCCTTATTTTCGGTTCTTACTTCTGAAGTCTTCCCCACCAGACCATCATTATCTTCCTCACCAGAGCTAGCAGGAAGTGGTTTCATCCAGATTCCCTTCTTTAGTAGCCATTGGTTTGTGATAGCCATAATAGGCGCAAACCTCTTTGAAATTGATTTGCTCTCTTTCTTTGACCATTGAATTGGAGGTAAAGGAGTATCAACAATTTTCTGCTCATAGTAGACAAGGTCCACTATATCACTTGTATCCTCCATGGTGTCTGGAATCCTAGCGAAGTTCAAGTTCTCTATTTCATCTAATGTAAGATGACTACATCTTCATCACTTTTACAATCTGCCCAAACATCCTCAAGCCTATGTACATGCACATAACTCTTGATCTTGCTTATCATGTTGCGAAAATCAAAATTCTCTCAAGCTTTGAACCTCCTTATTGTAATCCATAAAATTTCATTTTTCATGTTCTTGGCCTTTGGCATGATGAGTATTTAATATCGGCCAATAGACAGGCCATTTGAGACCTGTCTTATGTGAAAAAGCTTGTTTGGCATTTACATGTACCAATCGACGACACAATTCCATGGGGAGAATCTTATCTAATGGGTATCGAGGCAACATGAATGGTTCACCTATGAAGCATCGAATGCAGATATATGTAAAAGTAGGAAATTGTAAGAACACACAACCAAAAGAAGACACCAAGTCATATGGTGCTTCTGAAATTCTCTCCTTGTACAGATTCTTGTTGACAAACATCTCCACACCATGAAGAAAGCATCATTCACTCTTCAAAAATGAGATTCCTGATTACTGATGGTTAACTGATCATAATAATCCCAAATAGATAACAACCTTCTATCTCCTTTTTTAGATAGGCATGGATATTGTCTCATTGAGGTGGCTGCATACACAAGATACGAAGTCATATAAAATTTCAATGATGTTTTGACTTCCTTTAACTGAATATAAAGAGCATCACTGATTTGCTCCCCCAGTCAATCTTGTTTGTTCCTTTTCTGATGACCTTCATGTAGTAACACATCCACTCCTATAAGTAGTGGGAGTCTCTCAAACCTTTAACCCATGCAAACATTGTAACCATATCATTGTACTCTTCACTGAAATCACTTTTATGAAAGTACTTAGGCCATCTAGTGACAATTAAGTCACGCGGAGTGGATAAAAACACAGTGTTGATTCCTTTCTTGCACTTATCTGTGTGCTTCTCATAGTATGCTTGTGCACTTTCCATGGTTATATGAGCAACTTCAACTTCCTTTAGACCCTTGAAAAGACTGTTGAAAAATACACTATCAAGTGTCATTACCACATTCTTGTCAGCATCTTTCACTTGATGAGCGTTCGAGTCAAAGTGTTCTACCACAACCAATACAAATTCTGGATCATGAGCTGCAACAAGAAAAGATGCATATTTGTGCAATTTTGACCTCATCAAATTTTTCATATGGGATGGAGCCTACTTGCATTAATTTTCAAACTCCTTCATATCCACATGCCCAATTTCAGTATCTTTGATCTCTATCACATTAGAGTCCACCGAACTTCCAGGGAACATATTCAAGTACTTATCGTACTTGTACTTCATCTTTTTGTATACAGGTTTGCTCGGTGATGGATTTGTATGAATGGGAGAGGCCTTCAATTTACTTGCAGATGACTTGGACATTTGCAAAGATGCTGCAGCGAACATGTTTGTTAGGCCTATGATCAATATTCATCATCAGAAGAACAAGCTGAAGATCCAGAATCAAAGAGGACCGAGCGAAAAACTTCATTGGAAAAGGCTCATGAAGGGAAAAACATCAAAACTAACAGGTTTGGGTTTAAAGTCTTACCTGCTAGTTGCAAAGGAAAGATACTAGCATGTCAGGGTTTTTAGACCTTGACTTGATAGTATAAAGGAAAAATAAATCATTGATAGGTCGAGGTTTAAAATCCGACATGCCAATGGAACAAAACTGACTGGCAGGTCTGGTTTCAAACCCCGACCTATCAGTTGCAAATGTAAAGATAAAAACTCGCATTGGTCGACTTAAATGTCGGGGTTTGAAACCCTACGTGCAAGCTGAGGATATTACATCCACATATCAGGTTTCAAACCTCGACATGTGATTTGAGGGTTTTTCACATTGGCTGACTTACATGTTGGGGTTCAAAACCCCGACATGCAAGTCCATGCATGTAAGGAAAACGGAACGAAAAAGAAAATCTTGTTTTGGGCTTTGAAACTCATAATGAGAGGCTTAGCAAAAAAGGGGAAGGTATGTCGGGTTTTTGACATTAACTGGAGGAAAACAAACAACGAAGCAACACTTAAAACTAACACAAACCCTAGCAAAAACCCGATGCAAAACAAATAAAATAAAAATAAAAACCCTACCTACCAGATGTAAAGATGCTGGAGAAAAAGATGAATCCAGTAGCTCAATCGCCAACACCCACAAGGAGAAAGGAGATAAGAGCTAAAACGCCTCATAGGAAGCAACAAAGGCTTAGAATGCAAAAGGATTGACTAAAAAGCAATTATAACTAGCTAAAAGATAAACATGAGTTGCATTAAATGCAACTCGTGTTGACAGGTCGAACTTTAAAGTCCAACATGTCACCACAAGACACTAGCAGGTCGAATTTTAAAGTCTAACCCATCAACAAAACCAAACTGCAGGTCAGACTTTAAAGTCTGACCTGCTAGTCAGGAAAACTAGCACATCGGACTTTAAAGTCCGATGTGCCGACAAAGGAAAACTGACACGTCGAGGTTTAAAACCCGACTTGCCAATAAAAACAAAGAAAACTAATAACTCAAAGACGACTAAACATAAAGGCGTAAAATGAAAAGCGACCAATCGACAAGGTCGATTAGCCTTTCCCAGAGCCCGTGAGGTATGAAACAGATAAATCTCATAGGGTTGCCTCACGATTTAGGCCACACCAAAATCAAGGACAACATAGTGCCATCTATGCAAGGAAAACATGAGCATACCAATACTATTGTATGAATAATTATTGGTATATAGTCTCTATGCATGGAAAGTCATCATTGATACTTCTACAAATTATAAATCAATAAATATACGCATGATGAGTTAGTGTTCTAATATGAGATCACATGATTTGTTGTTTTTTAAATCTAAGAAATTAATTCCAATCAATTATGATTACTCGTCATCTATAATAATGACTTTGAAATCATAACTGTTGATACACATTAAATCAACAAATAATATAAATATTAAAGCATAATCATTCCCACCATATTTACTCCACATTTTGCTTATTTTATTTTCACATTAGTGATTGCATAAGAGGCTCCTATCTATAGTGGACCGTAGAGAGGCTAAGACATTGAGAGGCCCCTACATAGAGGGACAAGAAATTAAAGATGCTCCTAGAATAAGGGTATGGAGGAAAGGATAGGTGAGAACCAAGTCCAGGTCTAAGTCGTGCAGCCCACAAACTTTCACCGCTCAAAATAGTCTTCTTTTAAGTTGGTATAAGTCACAATGCTTAACCATGTAACCTTAATAATGTTGAAAAAGACTGTATACATGAAATGTGAAATTTGTCAATTGACTAATTGACTGTTGGACTTAGAATCAAATAAAGAGGCAGTTTTGTTAGATCAATGGTCAAATCAGCTTGTCTTTAAAACTAGAGATATTTTGTTCAAATTTCTATTGAACCAATGATCTTCAACAAATTTCTTTCCTTATAAATGTATGATAAAAAATGTGAATGGCATTATTAATGCGTGATACTGGAAAAAGTTTGAAGAAAATGAATTGCAAATTTGTCAATTGACTAATTGACTCTGACTTTAACTTTGACTTTGACATTAAGTTTAAACCATATCAAACCCTAATATTAATGTATAGGAGCATAAACAATAAGTAATTTCTTGTTTTTTTCTTATATATAGAACTCTCAATATCCTTAGATATTGCAGCACAAAATCATGGCCACCTTCTTTGGGCTTCTGAGTTCAAGGGGCTTTCTGTGGGTGCAGCTGGGAATTTTTATATGGCAAGCCATAAGACCCACTGCCACAATGAGATTACCCTGGGCTTTGCTAAGCACAGGTATCTATAAGATATTCTCAAAGAAAAAATTTTGAAATGATTATTTTGTGTTGTTATCAACAGATTACAATGACACAGCTGATGCCAACCAGTTCTTGGCTGAAAGCAAAGCTAATATTACTGAATATCCCTTGGGTGACTCATCAGTTATTGTCTTCCATTATAACAAATCTCACTACATATGTGACAGTGAAAAGGCTAGCCAGGTAAGACTGTTGATTGCTGCAGAGCTTAATGGTGTGCCTATTGTTAAAGAGTATAAAGTTGTAAATGGTTTCATGGGTGTGTGGAATTTGTGCTCTGCTGATGAAGCCATTAGAATATGTTTGCCAAGTAAAAGGTTTAGATTGTCTTTCAGGAAAATATTTAGGTTTTGTTTGACAGAACACATGCCACTTATTGTGGACACTTACTGGCTATCAAAAATATTAAGTGGTATCCCCTTGTATTTGAATGCTAATGGTGATGAAGAACTGTCATCAATATTGACATTAGTATTAATCATTTTGGACTTCACTTACAACATTTGGGTGCCAATACTAGAGAAGGCATACCACACATGTGTACGACCACCATATTTTGACGTAGATAAATGAATTTTTGTAAATCCTTCGAGGAAAAGATACCTTAGACATCAAATATTGATGAAGATTATTTTTCTTATTTTTTTATTGAATATATATATATATTAATTTTTAATTGACTATAAAGTACATTTTCAAAACATCTGGTGTACGACCACCATAATTTGATGAAAATTTCATATTTTTTAATTTTTTTTTTAGTCTTCAAAAGAATTGTATGTAAATTGATGTCATATAATTTATTTTCCAACAAACCTAAAAACAAAAAAGTTATTAAAGCTTTACTAAACTTCACTATTTTACATTTAGGTACCACTTTTAATTAATAAATAATGAAAAAATAGTAAAAATAATCACATCACTATAAAATTTAGATTTTTTAAATCGGGACAATGAGAATTCTAATGGGTTTTTGTTTCATCAAAAAATACAATCAGGATGCCATTTTTTGGATTTCCAAGCATAGGCTTGGTCCCACCAAGCCTAAACCAAAACCAAAACCGAGGCATAGGTGTGTTTCTTGCTCCATGTTTTATGAAATGGGCGCTTGTTATTTTAAATTCAAAAAATGGGCACCTGTTTTGAAATTTGTAGCATTTTAATAAACGTGTGCCCGTTTTTAGAAACGCGTACCCATTTTTTTGAAATGGGTGCCTGTTTCTAAAAATCGTGCACCCATTTTTCTATGGTGGTGCAATCCTAAACGAGCACCCATTTTTCAAAATGTTCAGCCGTTTTATTTTTATGGGTCAAGGCCTCGAACTTAAATGGGTGTTCATTTCTTAAAAAATAAGCACTTATTTCTAGCGGCAAATTTTTTTGCTTACAGACTTCCGCGGAATTGGGACCCAGCTTCTTGCACCCACCCCTCAGCAGAATACAAAAACAATTGATAAAATCTGCAGCCTTGAATTTGTTAATATTCAATCCTTCCCTTTGTCTACAAAAAAGTTGCATTTAAATTATTTTATTTTAACACTACTAATATATATTTGTTGTAACATGAGCCCCATCAACCTTTTCCTATTGGCATTTATATGTATCATTAGTACAACCATTTTATGTTTTGTTTGTTATATTCTTGAGATTGATTTGATGTTTCTGTAAATTGGGACTGTTACATCACAGTTCTTGAAATTTGTAAATACTCTAATTTTTATTCTTCTTTTGTTTTGTGATGGAAGATTGTATACAAGAATGATTCTACTATACAGCAAAATCAAAGAACAGAAAATTGGCAGTAAACAAGAAGTCAAAAAATCTAAATGATTCTATGCTCACACCATGGTACCCTTTCTCATTTCAATATGTTTATAAATTTTGGGATGTTACTGTTTAGTCTCTTCCTTGTTAATCATACACAATGTGAATTCCTAGAAAGATTATCATATATGCGCCCATTCTCTTCTTCCAAAAGGGCTATCTATTAATGGTTTGTATTTTAATGTCTTCATGGCTTCATGCTTTTCCTCTAAAAACTCTATGCTCTAGGGTATGCAAACCATGATAGATTGAGCTCTACTCTATGTCATTGTTTTATCTACATACTTGTTATATGGTTTTGTTTCCATGTGGATAGAAAGGTTTAGGTCTAGAGACTCGGCTCAACTCTCCACAGTAGCTATGTTTTGCTTCACATAGATTGAGTTCTACCCTCTGTCCTAGTTTTATTTTGTCACTTTTCCTATGTTGTAATATTTATATTTTCAAATAATATATAGGTATGTGCTTGTGCTTTTCCTTAAAAAAATAAATAATAAAGATCAACAAAACAAAAAACGGAAAGCGTCAGACAATATCAACAATAAAAAACTCAATAACTACAATTAACGAAAATGTGAAAAAATAATACATGGCAAGCAACAAGCCCCAACTCAAGCAGGTTTGAAGACAAATTATTCAAAAGATCTTTGATTAACCACAACCATTTATTCCTTAATGCTAAAATATTTTTGCACAAGTCTCCTTTTTTAGAATAATAGCAAATATTTAGAGAGCTACATGTTATCACAACTCCTAAGGTCGAATCCCCCCATGAACATTTGTCAAAGGGGTCTTCATCATAGCTCTATGAAATTGAGAATAATTCCCCCTACATCCCACCTATGCAAACTCAATGCTAGTGCTAATATCATCATCAAGAAATGGTACTTCATCCCTTTTAGACAAAATGGGATAGAGTTTCTTTTTTCTTGGACAACCAACATTGGCATGGCCTAATTTTGAGCAACAATGAAAATAACCAAAAAATATTTGAGTCCAATCTCGCAAACCCAAGTACCCAACTTCGATGATAAGGTAATCCATGAAGTAAGAACCTCATCATCCTCCAAAATAATATAGTATCTTGCAACTGATAACACAAAAAATTAATTTCATGACCATATCCAATACAATGTACTACATTAAAGTATTAGAAATTGTAGACACCTAAAATTAATGTTAAATTAATTTAAGCCTATCAACATAATTAATTGACTTAATTGTGTTATCCTTATTCCTGTCAGAATCAATTAAATCTATTTTAATTAATCCTGGACCACTATTGTCCACTAATTAATTTATCAAATAAATAAATTATTCCCCTATTCCTCTAAAGTCCCCTCTAATAATCATTTCCTCTAAACCCACTCAGTTAATTAATTCTAATTAATTAACCTAGTCATGTGATTCCTGCAAACCACTTTTCCTAATCCCACTCAACCTAATTAATCCTTCTAGAATCTCTCATAATCATGATTATCATTATCCCTCAATTTTTAATTCCCACTCATGTCACATCAACATTGAGTCTCTCAAAGAAATTCAAATTTCTTTGAATCCCTTAATGCATCCTTATTTTGGAATATTTAATTCCTCATATTTGAAATTCAAATTTCTTCCTCCCTTTTCCAAGGAATTTTATATTCCTGTTTATTTTCCCGAGGCACCCTTGATCCATGCCTTCTATCTAAAATCAATCTCAACTCTTCATAATCAAATCAATCTTGGCCCTCCATTGGCCTCATCCAATCTATAAATTGGAGCCTATTCTCCTCACAAATCATCCACTTCTCATGCATTGTCATGCTGCTCTTTTCTCCTCTTTCTTCATAATCCTCTATCAAATCCACCCATCCTTAATCTTTCAATCCAAATCCAATCCATCAATCTATCTTGTTGAGCACAAAGGAGATCAATCTACATCGAAATCAAGCAAGCAGCACATCAAGTGGAGCATCAAGGGTGCATCCTCATCATCCACTTCATCAAGCTTAATCCGAAGGAGAAGGTAAAATAGGAAGGTAAAAATGATCTCTTGATGTTTTAATGTTTTCATGCTTATTTCATTGTATTTTTGATCATTTAACCCTTCAAATCCATTTTCCCCTCTTCATTCTGGCATGCCCAGTGGGACCCATGTCCTGAATTTAACAAAAAATTAAGTTTTTTTTAAGGTTACTCGCAGGTTCACACTTCAGCGCGACCGTTTCTGGATCAGTGCGAGCGCACTCACATTGGCGCAACCATTTCCAGATCAACGCAACCGCAGGAAATTTCAAAAAAAAAATTGGTACCTCACTGTGCTTTAGCACGACCACCATGAAAATTATTCTATCTCCTCCTCATTCTTCCTCTTCTACATTGTTCTATATTCTCACTTCTATTTCTTTTCAGTTGTCGCTTCAGCGTGAGCATTTTTGTGAAAAATTTAAATTTGAATTTTTTTTTTGGGTGGTAACTCTAGTTGTTTTGATGCGAGTGCCCGCGCATCAGCATGAGTGCTTGATAATCAACGCAACTGCAATTCTTCTTTTTCTATTATCTGTCTGTTTAAATATTAATGCTCATGCATTAGCACGACCGCAAGGATAAAATTTATTCTATTTTTTTGCCATATCTTCTTTATCTTCACTCTGTTTTCCTCCAAACTTCACTAGATCCCCCACAATTTCATTTTGCACATTTCCTTCCTTGAGGACCTTATCCCAAATTCCACTTTTTGAAGCTCGAAATCCCACATTTCTCTGTTTTTAGGGTTTGTCATAACTTCTTCTAGTTTTGTCCAATCACCTCCAAATTTTGCCATATTGTCTATCTCCAATTTTTGCTTCTTTGTCACTCTTGGACAATTTTTTTCCATTCCTTCACCTCTCCTCTAAAATCCCCATTTTATGCTTGCCTATCCCTTAGAAAATGGCAAAAAACCTAGTCAAACCCCATTTACCCATCAAAGTTTCATCCAAAACCACATTTGTTATTATTAAAAAAGTTTTTATTCTTTTTTTTCTACTCATTCAAAAAAAAAAAATTTAAAAAATATTTTTGTCATTCTTTTGTCTTTTGTAGGACGCTTGTTGAAGACTTCATTTTCAAACTACTAATCCACTTGTTTGTAGGTTGCCTAAGGAAATCCAACCGAACATTGTGTTTTTCTTAATCTTTTTATTCTAGGCACCTAGATTTTAATTAGGGATAAAATAACTATTTCTTTTTATGTTTGAGGAAAGTGTAGAGGTAAGAGAGTATGCTCTTGTCTACATAGACAATCAGAAATCTCGATGCTCGAACCTTTTCTTGTTTGATTGCATGCTTACCCTTAGTGGGTCTGCCCTCACAACTTTCTCTTTGAGAAGATAACAGGGAAACAACCCAAGTGAGTACACCCGAACCTGGGGTTCCCAACTCACTATAATAAATAGGCCATTGACTACGAAAGGGTCAATGGTTGGGGCTATATGAGAGTTCACTCTCACATTGGGTGTGTAGTAGGATCCTAGAGATCTCAATAATGCTTGCGTGACTACTAAGATCTTGGTGCTTTATTGGGATATAGGCCTCAATTGCACTTGCGCAACTATGAAGGGTAGCTCCTAACAGGAAGCCATACTAAACACCTCGTGCATAGTGGCCAAAAACCTTCTAGTCATTGGTGCAGGAGGTCGAACCTCTGAAGCTGCCCATATTTTTACGGCCCTTAGTAGAGACACAAAGTTTTCCATGAGGATTTTTCATGGGAGTTGATTCTTGGCTATCTCGGAGAAGTGAGTGTCGTGGAGGGTAGCCAGTGGGGTCAAGCATGTAAGTGTCCACTCTAGGTAAGTATAGCTGGGAAACCAATTGGGATCCATTGACTATTGTATTTTCTCACCATAGGATATGTTGTGAAGGAGCATGAGTGTCTTTTGAGTCTAACTTTTTTTGACCATTGTGTTTTCTTTACTTGACATCTCTTGCCAAGTCTATCCCCCACAACCAATCAATCCTTCCTCTTTCCAAATTCCATCTTGTCATCATCAAATCTTTAATCCATTTCTATCTATCCAAGAAATTCCCCAATCCACTTTCATCCATTCAAACAATCATCCTTCCTCAACTAATATTCATTCTTCCTCTAATCCAATCAAATCTCCAAAATTTCAACCAATCAAATCCATTCATCTTCCTAATCTGGTTATCCAATCCAACCAATCTAATTTACTCCAAATCCAATCAAACCAAGTCCTAATCCAAGGACTAATCCTATCAAATCAAATCCAATTCAATCCAATCCAACCTAATCCAATCCAATTCAATCCAATCCAATCCAACCTAATCCAATCCAGTTCAATACAATCCAATTCCAATCAAATTTAAATCAATCCAATCCAATTCCAATCCAATTCAATCCAATCTAATCCAATTCAATTTAATCCATTCAATCAATCAATCAATCATCCAATTAAATAAAGTCTTAATCCAAGGACTAATCCAATCCAATCCAAACCAATCAAACCAAGTCCTAATCCAAGGACCAATCAAATCAAATCAAATCAAATCAAATCAAATCAAATCTAATCTATTCCAATTCAATACAATCCATTTAGACAATCAACCAATCCAATCAAATCAAGTCCTAATCTAAGGACCAATCCAATCAAGCCAAGTCCTAATCCAAGGACCAATCCAATTGAACCAATTCCAATGCAAATCAAATCCAATCCAAACCTAATCAAATCTAATCCATCATCATTCCAAGCCAAGTCCTAATCCTCATCTTCATTTAACATCATCTTCATAATCGTTCCCCTCTAAAACATATTCATCCAATTCCAATCTAATCCTTCACTCTCAACATGACTACCCAAAATTTCAAAGCTTGGTATGAGAAGATGCTCATGAAAATTCATGAATCTGCCTACCAAGTTAAAACCATAATCTCCTACTCGCCTATCATACCTTCATCCATCCTATCCAAACACATTATACTCAATCCCAATCTATACCATATCTCTTATCCTTCCTCTACCTTCGACAAGGGAAATCCATCTTATTCCACATCCATATCTCCATATTATCCCTCTTCCACCTACTCCTCAAATTCAATAAGTATACCTCCATCTCCTCTCCCATCCATATCTCAAACCCCATCCTTTCACAACACATTCACTACCTCTACTCCCCATCCAAATCCTTTACTCCATAGTCCTCCAATCATTAATCCTAATTCCCTAATCCATTATCCTAATCCTCCATCCAATCCCAATCCTAATCCTGCATCCAATCCCAATCCTCCATCTAATCCTAATCCCCCATCCAATCCCAATTCTCCATCTAATCCCAATCCTCCAAAATCCATATTATCCACGTCCTCCAAATCCATCATCCATAATCTTATCCAAGATATGCTAGCAAAGGAGACAAAATCCTCACCTCAAAACAAAGTGGCCAAGTCTCCTCAAGTCCTCCATCCACCCCAATCACCTCCACCTCAAAACAAATCCCAATCCCCCACACTTCATGATACCCCCATTTCCCCATCTACTCACATCAAAGATTCCATACCTTCCTCCATCACACAATCCTCACAACTCCCAACATGCCAAAAGCTTGTTCCAAAGTATACTAGCATAGAAATCTCTCTATCTCATGATACATCTCCCTCCAGTCCATCTCGTGATCCCATCCCTTCCACTTCCTCTCATGATGATATGATTCCTCTATCATCGCATGATCCTCTTCCATCTCATGATCCAGTCACCCCTCCCACTCTAACTCATGATAACCTCCCTAGTCAAGATCAAAGTATCCCTTCATCTCCATGTCATGATCCCAATCCATCTAAAGATCCTAGTCTTCCTTCCACATCTCATCCCCCTCAAAATTGACTCGCATCTTGTTTCCGAAATAATAAGTGTCCTCAAGATAATGCTCAAGATGTTTGTACATCCTTTATTCCTCCTAAATCCAAATTTGCCTCATACAAATCAAAGTCCCGTTATCCCTCATCTTTCACATCCATTTTGGGACCCCATGTTCCAAAGTTAAACCCTTCATTCTTTCCATCCATTTTGGGCCCCTATGTTCCGATGCTCAATCCTCCATCCCTTCCATCCATATTGGGTCCTTGCATCCCTCCATCCATCACTCCATTACCTCAAATAATCTCTAAGTGAGATCAACAAAGGCACACATCCTTGGATAACTCCCAACACTCTCTTTCCACCAACCCATCCATAAAATCCATCAATCCTTCATCCTCATGCACCCATCCCATTGCTATTGGAAGCAATTTGGATGCCCAATCTAAAAAGAATAAAGCTCAAAATCCACAAAAATCAAAGGATCAACATGTCCCCTCAAAATGACATGCTCAAAAGAAAAATGTGATCTGAAAGAAAGAAAAATAAAAAAGGCCACAAAGGCCCCAAAAGAAAAAATCAAAAACTATGTGGATTCCCAAAGAAGCAATGCATCCCAAAGAAAAATCAAAATTGGCATCCAAACTTGTTAATCCAAAATCTCCATCCATTCATAAGTCCTCAAATCCTCCATCTAACACTCCTCCATTTTCAAAATCCATTTTGGGTCCTTATGTTCCAAAATCCACCATCCCAACTCCATCATCCCCTTCTTCTATTTTGGGTCCTCATTTCCCAAAATCCACACTCTATCCCCATCTAATTCAAAACACTCTCCTCCACTACTCCACCACCCTTCAAGGTGTGTGCCAATGTTGATCTTCCACAAATTCTTCAAAACCCCAACCATTATCCACCATTTATTTTTCACAATCCCATTTCTTTAGTCCAATCCTTTCCAAATCCTTATCTTCCATCCCCTATCAATTTCATCTCCCCAATTATTGTTACCACCATCTATGAGAATACCTCCACTTCAAAGAAATACTAAGGGATACCATCTATGGAACTAGATGCTTGAGTCCTCCCTTCCTCTTTCACTCATCCACTATCTTCCATATCCACTCATCCTCATCCTTATCCATCCAAACTATTCCAAAAATTAAAACAAAATAAAAAAAATCAAGAAAAATTTTTAAAAAATAAAAAAATCAAGAAAAATACAAAATTTTTTTTTAAAAAATCAGAAAAAAGTAGAGAAAAATCATTTCATCCAATAAAGAAAACCACTTCTTGTGGTGGCTTGGGTAAGTATCATGATGAAGACTTGGCAAACAAGTGTCATGTGTAATCCCCTCATCCCCTTGCACTCTACACTTGGTGGCAAGCTTCATCGGCACAATCCTCCCATCCACCTACATCATATCTAAGTCCATTCTCCTTTCATATCTTTGATCTTGACTATCCTAGCCAAATCCTCCATCTCATATCCCTCATCCTATAAAAAAATCCTCCCTTAATATCTGTCATCTTGATCATATAAGAGGCAAAACAATGTATATGCATGCATTCTTTGGAGCATTCAAGCCTTAATCCTCTACCATCCATATCCATTACAAATTATCCTTCCACCTCATACATATTTACCCACCATCCTTGCATCCTTAATTACACTACCTCTACTGTGGGGTATTGCACTCCTTTGCAACATAGTCTTTGGGTCTCCATCGCCCTACCCTCCATCCTTTATTCCTCCATTTCTTATCCATATCCAAACACTTATTCCCCCCATCTCCTATCCAAACAAATCCCTCATCCATCTATCCTCTTACCAATCCTTGGTTCTCCCTTGTCATTGGTTCCATTCAATCAAATGCCATCAACCAATCCGCACCATCCAATCCAATTTATAATCCAATCCTATCTTATCCAATCATATTCTCCATCTGTTCCAATTGAATCATTAATCCCATCCCCAATCCAATCATATTCAATCATCCATCCCCATTTTTCTTCCTATCTAATCATTTATCCTTCTTCCAATCCCATCCAATCCATCAAACTGAGCTTTTCCCATCTACCCGAGCTTGCATTGACTTGTGCCTAATCCAAGCACCCATCCATAATTTGCTAATCAAATCTGCAATCCTCTCATCTGTAGATCTTGCACATCCAACTTGTCTTTTGTAATCCATCAATCAATCCATCACCTGCCCATCAGGATGTCTCCTTAGTCTGGAAGCTTATCCAAATCCATATCCTACTCTTGGCAAGAGATATCAGTTGGTCATGTGCATGTTGTTTGCATGCTTGAGCTTTTCACTTTGTTTTTCATCTCGTGTCCCAGGACTATACTTGTTCAGGACTACCTTGATCATCCTATATCTTGGTATGTCTTGGCTGGTGTATAATGGGGCATGGTTTTCAAAGCATGGCATGTTTGAAGGTCTTCCTTGTACAAACTGACAACCCTACATTAGTGTTTATCAACACTTGCATGATTGTGTGCAAGGCATTCTTGTTTAACTGAGTGTCAGTCCACACCTCCGATCCTCATATCATCCTGGTTCTTATAATGAGTGGTGTAGACTATCCAGGGAAATATCAAATCTAGGTTTGTTCTCTATACTTGCTCAACAAGAAATCCAATCTATTTATCCTTTCTTTGTCTCATTTCATTCACAATACTCCAACTCATCCTACTTCCCTATTTCATTATCTTCATCACTTATTCTTATAATTACTTTTTGAGAGCACACCCGTGTTCTTCGAACCTGCATGTCCTCTCGAGGGGGCATACCACTACTTCCTCATCATCCTTACTCCTAATCATTCTTCCTCATCTCATAATTGGGGCATCGTGCTACTAGTCCTTATCCTTTTCTTCATATCATAACTGGGGCATCATGCTACTAGTCTTTATCCTTTTCTTCCACTATGTTTTATTCTTCTTTGATATAACATCATTTCACAACGCTATATCAAAGAGGGGCAAAATGTAGACACCTAAAATTAATTAAATTAATATTTAATTAATTTAAGCCTATCAATATAATTAATTGACTTAATTGTGTAATCCTTATTCCTCTCGGAATCAATTAAATATAATTTAATTAATCCTATCACTATTGTCTAATAATTAATTTATCAAATAGATTAATTATTCCCCCATTTTTCTAAAGTCCCCTCCAATAATTATTTCTTCTAAACCCACTCAATTAATTAATTCTGATTAATTAACCTAGTCATGTGATTCCTAGAAATCACTTTTCCTAATCCCACTTAGCCTAATTAATCCTTTCTAGAATCTCTCACAATCATGCTTATCATTATCCCTCAATTTTTAATTCCCACTCCTATCACATCAACATTGAGTCTCTCAAAGAAATTCAAATTTCTTTGAATCCCTCAATGCATCCTTATTTTGGAATTTTTAATGTCTCATATTTGAAATTAAAATTTATTTCCCTGTTTTTCCAATGAATTTTATATTCCTGTTTATTTTCCCAAGGCACCCTTGATCCATGCCTTCTATCTAAAATCAATCTCAACCTTTCATAATCAAATCAATCTTGGCCCTCCATTGGCCTCATCCAATCTATAAATTGGAGCCTATTCTCCTAAAAAAGCATCCACTTCTCGTGCATTGTCATGCTGCTCTTTTCTCCTCTTCTGTCTCAAATCTTTCAATTCAAATCCATCCAATAATCCTATCAAATCCAATCTATCTTGTTGAGCACTTGGAGAGCATTCCACATCTAAATAAATCAAAGGAGCACATCAAGTGGAGCATCATCAAGGGGGGCCTTCACTTCATGAAGCTCAATCCGAAGGAAAAGGTAAAATAGCAAAGGCATAAAATGATCTTTTGATGTTTTATGGTTTTCATGCTTATTTCATTATCATTTTGATCATTTGACCTTCTAATCTATTTTCCCATCTTCAACAATCTCAATAAATATCCCTTCATCCCTCTGTTTCAATGGTAGACTTCAGAATTAACCCAAATCAAAAACTTATTAATGCTACCTATTATTGTATTAAAACCTAGGGATCAATTTTTAAGATAGAAACTATTTTGCACAAGAAACTAGAGTCCTTCAAAGAGGATATTGGAGCAATAATCTTGATTCAAAAATGCATATTTTTTTAGTAGAAAAATCACTTCCACTTGCCCCCAAGTTTTTATTTTTAAAACATCCATCTTTTGACAATTACAATGGAGTGATAACAATATAATATCCCAACAAGTGAGCTCTTCAACTCCAATTTTTTGAGTCAATACAAAAATTAAGATTTCTCAAAAATTATCAAGTGGTGTTACAAAATAATGACCATAAAACTGGGGATTGACTAAATACATTTAAAAGGGTAAACAATTATTTAGGCCTATTACCTTTGAATGCCCCTAACAAGTTGATGACTTGTGATCCAATATTTTATAGTATTTTATATTCTTTTAAATGTGTAGAACATGAAAAATTTGCAACACATTCCTAACAATCTCCTAGTTGTTGCATATTATATATAAGCAAGAATTTAACAAGCTATATTTAATAGCCAAGTGAAAAATGTGTATAATCTAGATCTACTAGACCATTTTTAACTCTCCATGATAAGTAATAAGATAATTAATAATTAAGAATATACTTGTTGAATTGTTTAATTTCTCAACCAAAAACTTTTTGTCCTCCACCATTTTTCAAATAAAATGTCACTACATATAAATGCACTTTGTCTCTATGAAATGTAGGGTATTCAACCAAACTGATTACAACCACTCTCACAATTAGTTGTCTCTATAGTATGTATCAACCTAAACTCTAACTAATATACCTAAATCCATGCCAACACTATCTAATTATGGGTATCTTTCATGTACTAAACTTTGGTAGGTGAAAGAGAAAGATTACTTTTACTCTTTCTCATCCAACTAGCAACATCACCAAATAGATTAAACCCGTAATTGTTAGTCAATCTCTTACTATAAATGTCATAGTTCCAATCCATTTCAATAAGACCATGTGTGTTCAATAGCTCATTCAAATTAAGCTATACATAGTAGCAACTATTCTAAGGTTCTATGAAGCTACAAAATAAACAATATTATTGTAGATTAATATTTTTTTTCCAAATTGTGCCTAAACAAACTCAAAATTCCCACTAATTGTATAATATCTAGTGTTATAAAATCTATCACATACATAAGAATTACAGAAATACTAGCATATAAAACATGTCTTTCGAACTCTATCTTAGGATATTGTTTGATAAATTAATTGGCGTCATAGATATGAATAGGAACACTCCCTAAATAACAATCTTGCATCCCTAAATAATGCAACATAGAGTTAACATACTTCTTTTGGTTCAACAAAAGTTTTATATTAAACCCATCTCCTTTGATCTCCATGCCCATGATAAATTTGAATATTTCATTTTAAAGTATGATGAAGTTCAATGATATTCATGCACC
The DNA here is from genome assembly GCF_030272615.1 of Cryptomeria japonica. Classification (NCBI taxonomy): domain Eukaryota; kingdom Viridiplantae; phylum Streptophyta; class Pinopsida; order Cupressales; family Cupressaceae; genus Cryptomeria; species Cryptomeria japonica. The sequence continues at coordinate 102,631,785 of NC_081408.1, read as the reverse complement.
TTAATCTTAATTATCAGCAAAACGGTACCAAAAAAGAGAAAAGTGTTAAACTCACTATCTTATTTCCTAAAATAGACATAGTAATCAAATTTTCGCTAATTAAATCTAACTTCAAATTAAATATTAGATTTGTATTTCATATTTTGGATGACTACTACAAGCCATATAAAAAGTTCCTTAACCTATGAATAACCTATTCGATTTCTTTTTTGTGGAGGTCCAAACCTCCAAGCATGATAGCCTAGCAAGGGCACAAAGTCTGCAAGCATACCAGCCCAGTGAGGGCCTTCACAAAGAAATTTTTTCCACTCAATATGGGGGAATGTTCCTATATGCTGAAAACTCTTCTTCTAAGAGCCAAGGACTATAGGGTATCCATTCCACCAAATTTGCATAAAGCATGATCTCTATCTCATCCCTTATGATATTGAAGCCTTGCACTCAACAAGACTCCATCCCTGGCAGGATCATTTGGAGCCATTTAGCTTCACCAGTAGACCAAGGGCCCTCCCTTTTCGTTTACTATAGAATATTAAGACTTTAATGTTAATTTCTTCCTTATATTCAAGTTGTGTTTACATAACCATCACCAACCTACCTCCATCTATCTTTACATCTTGGTGGTGGAAATATAACATAATTTTTTTTCCAAGGCGACATCTAATTTATAGCTCATCCAAAGCCTCATACTTCCACTTATGTGGCAACTTGTGAACCTTATTTCTATCTCCACATCTCTTTTGCTATTATAATATTCATGTGTTGTAGGTGTGATGATATAAAGGGATAAAACCAACATAAATTTATGGTTAAAATATAGGAAGTTCCTTTAACTATTTTTTGGAGCTATGGAAAGAAAAAAATAAAAAGGTAAGTACAACCACACTACTTGGCACAAAACTCTATTTGGAACAATATATTAAGTCTGCAAAGGACTTAAAGGATGTGAGGAATGTTTCATATGCAGGTGTTGTTGGAAGTCTCAAGTATATAATAATTTGTACAAGACCATACATTTCCCAAGTAGAGGGAGTTCTAAGTATGTTTATGGCAAAGCCAAGCACCAACCATTGGACACAGGTGAAAAATGTATTTAGGTACTTGAATGGAACTTTGAATTTTTGTGTTGATTCATCATGGTACCAATAATGTAGGGCAAGTGACAATTGCATACATTTATTTGTAGATTCTAACTAACATAGATATTTGATAACCAAGGGTCAACCAATGGTAACTTTTATTCTATTTGGAGGATAGATTAATTTGATGAGAAAGTAGTGGAAGATAGTTGTGCTATTCATAATTGAAGAATAAAGTATGTCCACAATACAAGATTGTAAATAAGTAATGTTGTTAGAGAGGTTGAGTGACACTGTTATTTTAAGATCCTTATAATGGTGAAAAGTGATTCACGAAGTGTAATTATTAAGAAATAAATATTGTTTAGCATGCTTGACCCAAGTACATTCATGTACAATATTATTTTTTGAGAAATATGGGAGACTAGAAAATTTTAAATATATAAATTTTACATTTCAATAAACATAGTTGATTATTTGATTATTCTCACTAAGTATTGCTAAGTTCGTATGGTTTAAGGATAAGATGTGCTTTTCATATTCATAAACATGAAGTTAGTTTTTTTATTTGTACACAACAAAATTTGCTATAGTAAATAATAATTAGACTTGTCTAGTGTTCACCTAAAAAGAGTTCATATAGGATTAGTTTGCATACAAAATGTAATGTGGTGATATATAGCGAGTATTAGATGTTGTAGGATACATGTTAGTTACCATGTGGTGATTTTGTGCTATAGTGTTACATTTTTTAAATTTGGTGATATTGTTGCAATGATTGCAAATCATTTGGACAACTCAAAAACTCATAGAGAAAACATTATTTTTTTTAAGTACTAATAGTGATGTAGGAACACTTGTGATTTTCAGTTCATGTGTACTACAATCCAAGAGTAGTATAAAATTCTAGAAATTGACAAAAAATGTTACTAATCAAGTTGAATGTGATGTTTACATGGCTACCACAAGTGTTGATTTAACAGTGGTGTCTATGCAAATAAAACATGAGCATATGAATTATATTGTATGAATCAATATTTGATTACAGTGTGTAGAAGTAACTAAGGTGACTATCCATGCATGGACACATTATACATGATGATATGTGTGGTTTGTTAATAGCATAATATTGTCAAATTATAGTTGTATAATTCTTGATATTCTTTAGGTTGGAAAATTAGGTATATCTATAAAAATTTAAACTATTAATTAATATATAAATAAAATAAAGAATTCTAAATTGAACTAAAATATTTTTTTCAAATGCATATATGTAACATTTACAAACAAAAGTTAAAAACTCGATTCTTTAATTAATTTTAAAATTTAATTTCATGTGGCTCTATAATTTTTTTGGATGTTTCAAAAAAGTATCCAAAAAGTAAATCTAGATGATTGTTTATATAAGTGTCACATCCTCATAGACTCAAAAATTTATATCATAGATACACATATTCATTTTGTCTTAAAAAAAATTTCTCTCATGATTGAGTTTCTACCAATGAAATTATTATTTTGTATTCATATTTGTGATATTGACAAGAAATATTCTTAGGGGATACAACCTAGTAGTTGAGCACCATAGAACATGTTTTCAATTGAGGTATCCAAAAAGGCCACCCTAAAAAAGTTAGACTGGTAGTTGTGCACTAACTCGTGTTTTAAAAGTGGATTGATGCAACATCACATGATTCATTTCATTTTAGATCTAAACAATACATTTCAATCAAATTTGGGTACCTCATCATCAACACTAATAACTTTGAAGTCATTGTTGTTTCTACACATTATAACAAAATGTTGTTATGACAACAATTAAAACATTCTCAACTATTAATAATTTCTCTAATATCTGAATTGTACTTATTCTATATTCACATTAGTGATAGCATAAAAGATCCCTCTCTATGGTGGACTCTAAAGATAGTGATAAGACATTAAGAGACCCCTAAAGAGTGTTAGTAGTACTACGTCTACTCTCCATGATTTACAGATAACTACTGTATGCTCTATTTTAAAGCATAAGATAACTAAAGAGAAGTGCAAGTTAATCTTTTTACACCTCATTTCTTTTGTAATTTCTTTGTCCATGTGGTGGTTACCTTTGTATAAATCATGCTTTTGCAGATGGTAATGATACAATTTTATTTTCTTCTTTTATGCTATAATTTTTCCCATGTTTTCTACAAGTTTTTTTTTCTATCTGCAAGATCCATACTATGTAGGTTTAGCTATATTTTTGCATGGTATCAGAGCACGCGAGAGCTAGGAAGAAAAAGCATAAACAAACTTTCATTTGCAGGTATTTAGTATTACAATTATTAGAAAGAACGAATTTTCCTTTTTCTTTGGGGGTGACTCTTAATATCTTTTGTCTAATCATGAACTGAGTCTATAGGGGGGTTAATCATGTCTCTTGATAATTATTTTCATCTTCTATTGTCAATTTAGTTGTAGAGAACAATTTGTCCTAGAAACAAAGAATTAATAATCATTGCCTTGAACAGGATCTACTACCCTATCTCCTTGGACTCGTTCCTGAGCCAAGTGACTATGAACAAAAGAATACATAGTTTAATAGCAATGGCATGGCCTATGGACTAATATGTATCACTGTCTATGAGGATATTTTACATCACTTAGAGAACACTGAGTGTCCTTTCATTGCTTGGACCATCATCCAACAATTGTATGGAGACACTGGATCCTTATCTGAAAGTGATGTTTCCTTGGACGACCAAGAAACATCTTGTTTACACATCCTTTGGGGATGATAAATTTATTGAACCCATCTATACTTGTTGCTTCTTTAAAGTTCAGAGTTGATTCATAGAAAGCTTCCAATGATTCTTTGTAGTAGGATCATTTATGTATTTTAGATTCAGTTCTTTAAGACCAATTTCTAGCGGACATCTTTTGCTTGTTTATATTGTCCCTCATTTCGAATCTAGATGAAACTATTGGTTGCATGCATCTTCTCTTTGATGAGGATGATTCTTCTTCAGTTGTTGTAAGAGAATTCTAATCCTCTTCTGCATTCTCTATGTGATCATTCCTCATAGTTTGATATGAGCGTAGATATTTTGTCACAACATTTTGAGGAGATCTCTTTGCCTTCAGAAGAGATACTCGAGTCTTTCACTTGTGTTCTACATTAGTTTCTAGGAGATTCTAGATTGTCATCTTCAGCATTGTGGCTTAAAATGCCTAATTTAATTATGACAACTTTGAACATCGAGATGGAGACTACTGAGTAGACTTCATCAAGGACATCATTTCTTTTGAGTTTTCTTCCTACATATTCCTTTCAGAAATGGAAAGATATATTGCATACACGTTTGATTTTGTTTCTTCCTAAGGGACAGATCAGAACCAAGTCCAGGTTCGAGTCGTGTAGCCCACAAACTTTCACCGCCCAAAGCCTGATGAACCCACTCTACACGACAGATCAGAACCAAGTCCAGGTTCGAGTCGTGTAGCCCACAAACTTTCACCGCCCAAAGCCTGATGAACCCACTCTACACGACAGATCAGAACCAAGTCCAGGTTCAGAAATGGAAAGATATATTGCATACATTAATCCGTCTTATACGATTCACCGAACCCTTCTGTTCACATCAATGCATCCCATAACATAAATCGTGATGAACCCAATCTACACGGCATACATAAATCCGTCTAATACCATTCACACGAAACCTCTTGCTCACATGCTCAATGTGAATCCACTCCTCCCTACTACACTTCACCTGAATCTGTCTAATACGACTGACTCAGATGCAACAACTTTTAATGAACACGTGTAAAATTATTGGCTATTTGACGTTCATTTCATTGAAATTGTAGTATTGTTGAAAGAAAATATGAGTGAAGCGTCAATGTAGATGTTAAACCCTAAACCCTAAACCCTAAACCCTAAACCCTAAACCCCAAAACCCTAAACCCTAAACCCTAAACCCTAAACCCTAAACCCTAGCATTGACTGCTTGATTTATATTCAAATAAAACGGTAGCATTGTTAGATCAATGGTCAAATCAGCTGCATCTAATTATGCTTACAAACTAAGCTTTATTTTTTAAAATTATAGATATTTGTGAAAAAAAAATTATTGAACCAATTGTCTTACAAATATGGGTGAAAGTGTTAATACATGATACTGAAAAAAGTTAAGATGAAGATGAATTGCAAATTTGTCAATTGACTAATGGACTCTTTGACTTTGACTTTGACATTGACATGACATTTAATTTAAACCAAATAAAACTGTAATATTATTGCATCAATAATCAAATTAATTACAAATAATTATACCAAAAAAATTTAAATATTACCTTAAAATCAAAAGATACCTTGTTTACATTTCTATGAAACCATTGAACTTATATCAAATTCGTTTACCTAATGAGATTATTAAATGATTATTTGAAATTGACTGTTTGGTTCAAATAAAACAAATTTGTGGTATTGTTGTTTCAGTTGTCAAAATCAATTGTAAACAAATACCTTAAGAAAATAAGGTTTATAAGGAATTAGATGTAAATGAAGTGTTAAATATGTTAACTGATTAATCGATTCTGCTCTCTTGGTATCTACTCAAAGTCTATCTTTGTGAAATGTTGTTTCAGGTCATCCACCATTCTTTTGTAAGGCATTAATTTCTCATCCTTTGTTTGGTATTCATCAGTTGCTTGATGAATTACAAGTTGAGAGTCCCCAAAAACATGAAGTTCCTGGATCTTCCACTGAACTACTATTCATATTCCAGTTGTTAATGCCTCATATTCTACTATGTTATTAGTGCAGGGAAATGATAATCGATATGATTTTGGTATAGAATCCCATTGAGGAGTTATGAAGAGGATGCCAACTCCTACCACATGCTGTGTGTATGAGTCGTCAAAGTATAGTTGCCATGGCTTTGCATGTGACACTGTTAAAATGGATTCATCTGAAAATTCTAAAATTAGAGGAACATCATCTATCATGGGGGCATCTGCTAACTGATCTGTGATGGCCTTGTCCTTTTATTGCTTTTATGTCCACATACTCGATGTCGAATTCACTCAGGATCATTACCCATTTGGCTAGTCACCCAGTAAGTGTTGCTTTATTGAGAAGGTATTTCAATGGATCTATCCTTGCAACCAACTTAGTCTTATGAGTTAGCATGTAATGTCATAATTTCTGCGAAGCAAAGACCACGGTGAGACATGCGCGCTCAATTGGTGTGTAGTTTAGCTCATATCCCACCAATGTGCGACTGTGCCTTTTCTTTGCCCTCAACAACTTGTTGTGCTAAGAGTGCCCCCAGTGCTATTGAAGTAGTTGATATGTATAGTAATAAAGGCTAATCTAGAACTGGTGGCATCAAAACTGGTGGATTCAGAAGATAATCTTTGAGTATTTGGAAAGCCCATTGACAGTTATCATCCCATTTGAATTTGATGTTTTTATGTAGCAAATGCTGAAAGGGATTACATTTATCTACAAGTTGTGCTATGAATCTTTGTATGGACTAGAGTCTCCCTTGCAAAGATCGAAGCTAACTAATGTTTCATGGTGGTTGCATCTCTAGGATGGCCTTGGCTTTTGCTGGATCGGATTCAATTCCTCTTTTTGACACAATGAATCCCAGGAGCTTCCCGAAGGTTACTCCAAAGACACATTTCTTGGGGTTCAATCTCACTTTATATTTTTCCAACCGATCAAAGATGAGTGAAAGTATGTCCAAATGTGTATCTCTGTCTATTGATTTTCCCAAGAGGTCATCAACATAATCTTCCACAGTAACGTGCATGAGATCATGAAAGATAGTAGTCATGGCTCTTTGATATGTAGCACCTACATTTTTTAGCCCAAAGGGCATGACATTCCAGCAGAAAGTTCCCCAAGGACAAGTGAATGTTGTTTTGTGCTGGTCTTCGGATGCAATTTTTATTTGATTGTAACTAGAGAATCCATCCATCAAGGATAACATCGCATGACCTACTGTGAGATCGACAATCAAGTCAATATTTGGTAATGGAAAATCATCTTTAGGACAAGCTTTGTTGATGTCTCTGAAATCTGTACATATTCTGATACTATGATTTGGTTTACTGACAGGCACTAAGTTGGAGATCCATTGGGGATAATTAATTGGGCGTATGAATCCAACATCCACTAATTTCTCAAGCTCTACTTTGACTAATAATGTGACTTGTGGATGCATCTTTCTTAATTTCCATTTCACTAGTTTTGCCCCCAGTTTAACTATCAAATGGTGCATTACCAAATCCATATCCAATCCAAGCATATCAGTGTATGACCATGCAAAGTTGATTTGTTGTTTCATGAAGAAACTTATGAATTTTGACCTTTCTGACTCTGTCAAAGATTGAGCCAGGAATATGTTGTGTGGAATTTCTTCTATACCAATATTTGTTTTGATAGTCTCCTCTACCAACATGGATGACTTTTCCTCATATGATGCTAGGAGAATGTCGAGCCTTCTATCTTCGGGTGCCTCAAAGAGGTTTTCACCCTTAGATACGTCCTTTCTTTTTACTATTCTGGGGTCAGACAATGCCATAGTGTGGTTTTCACCATAAGACCCTTGGTTTGTTTTTATTTTTATATTTTTGCGACTGGAAGGTCTGACACCCTCACCAAAATATGCCACACTATTGAGTTCTATAGTGTATCCTGCTTTATGGTCCCCATGGGGAATATCCTCTCGTATGCCAAGATAGTCAATAAGTGCTTCATCATTTTGGAATGTGTCAAACTGTGTAGGTCCTTCATGGTCCCAGTCAATAAGTTGGTGGTGAACAAGGGGAAGGCCTTTGATGTCTTCAAAGATAGCGGGGTTAAGAGTGAAGATGAAGTTATATTCAAGTATGTCAAGGTAGTTATCGAGGTCATCATTGGCACTCTCTTCATCAATCTCGATCGTGAATGAATCCAAATTATCATCACAAGTAGCACATTCCAAGATAGGTGTTCTCATTCTATGTGATTTCAACCTAGGACCTAGAGGCAAAGACTGTATGGGTTCCTCTGGGGTTGTTTCTTGACCAACTTTGAATTTCCTATTAAATTCCTCTTCTTTTGTTGGTTCACCTAGTTCTCTGAATGTCTCAATGAGCTCATAGTCATTAGAGGATTTGTCTGAACCCCATTCCCATTCATTGGAGTTTGTGGAATAGTGATTCTCTTGTTGAATTTTGGCAGCTTTGATTTGTAATACTTCTTCTGTCCTTTGAGTGTGGACCTTGGAAGTCATGAAGCCAAGTCCTTTCGAGCGTTCCTTTTTTAATGACAATTCAGGTTGTAAAGGTTCAATGATGCCTTCCTTTCTTAACCCAAGAGAGCTTTTGCCATCATACCCAAATTTTTGTAGAATCTTGAACCCTTTGCCATACTTCTCACATGGTATACTGATGTGATCTTGTGTATCATTTTCAAGGTCTTTGTAAAGCATTTTGTATAAGTCCTCCTCTTCCAGTTCACCCCATCTTTGAAAGATAGTAGGGTCCCATTTGAGTATAATGATAGATACCTGCTTATTAGGATGTGGTCTTCCATATTCTTTTGGTGAATTCATGACTTGTTGTAAGTTCATGGTCTGATTCAAAGTGTATTCACCTATGCCCTTGTCCTGGAATTCGCCCTTAAGTTCACCTTGTTTTGATGTCGAAGGTTTTAATGACTTGGGATCAATGTATGCAGAAGAAGGAACAACTTCATGATTACTGCGAATGATGGTCTTAGTTTTTGATCTCAAGTTATTGCAGTATATGAACAGATTAGGATCACCATTAACTGTTATTTCAACTCCATTGTGAGGAAACTTAATGCATTGGTGATATGTAGATGGGACTGCCCTCATTTCATGAATCCAAGGATGTCCTAGCAATATGCTGTATGTGAGATCTAGGTCTAGGACTTGACAAACCACATCCTTTGTAACTGGCCCAACTCTGAGAGGCAAGGTGACTGTGCCTTTGGATGAACACTCTTCATCATCATATGCCTTGATGGTAATTTTGTTTGTAGAATTCACAGCTTTATCAGAATATCCCAATTGTTTAATAGTGCTCAATGTACAAATGTTTAGACCTGCTCCTCCATCTATCAGGACTCATTTGATTCTATGTTTGTGTATGAAGGCTTCAATGTGTAATGGTGCATTATGTGGCTGACTTACGGAGGGGTCATCAGCTTCTGTGAATGTAAGAGAGTGTGGAATGGAAAGGTATCCCACCATGGCTTGAAACTGGTCCACGTTCAAATCAGTAGGAACGACAGTGTCTCTCAAAATTTTGTCAAGAATAGCTTTATGTGCAGGGGATATGCGTAAGAGCTCAAGGATGGAGATAAGTGCAGGTGTTTTCCCTAACTGCTCTACAAGGTCGTATTCAGGCTTGGTCGATGAGGAAGCGGTGTTTTTAGCTGGAGCACCTTGCAAAGTGAATTTACCTTGATGGGTTGTAACATGACATTCAGAGGTAGGTTCGAAAGAAATCCAATTCCTTTTAGGACAATCTTGGGTCTCTGGGTACAATTCTCAGGGTTTTTGTCCTTGATGATAATAGTAGAGACATAATTATCCATCGAAATGTGATTGATAGTTGAATCATAGTTATAGGATGCTTTGGTATAGTTGGTTTGGTCATCTATGGCTGAAGCTTTTCCCTTGTCATGCTTTGGGAATGGTTCCTTAAACATCTCATGTTCTTGATTGGATGAGTGTCCTTCAATCTCAATGTCACCTCTATCAATGAGATCTTGTATGATGTTCTTTAGTCAATGACAATTTCCTATTTTATGACCCTTGCTCTTATGGAATTTACAATACTCATCATCATTCCACCAATTTGGTTTAACCTTTGGCTCATATGGCAAAAAATCTGGAATTTTGATTACTTTGTTTGCCACTAACTTTTTGAAAATAGACTCAAGTGGTTCTCCCAATGGGGTGTACTTCCTTCGTGATTTGGAATTTGTTTGAGTATTCACTTGATTGTTTGTAGAGCTTGATCCAGAAAAAAAAAATTTTGGTCATACCATATTGGCATCCACAACACCATCATTGATTGTGTTCTTGTTTTTATTCCAAAATCTTGGCTTATCTTTTCCTTTAAAGTTCTCTTTGTTTTCAATCAATATCTTAATGACTCCTTGATCAATTAGGACTTTCTCTGTTGCTAAGCCTTTTTCAATGACATCCTTGAAGGTGGACAAACAAGCTTTTCTTAGGTCATAACCAATGTCTTTGTTAACATTCTGAGTGAACATTTCTACCATTTATTTTTGTGGAATTTCACAAGAGCATCTGCTGGCTAGATTCCTCCATCTTTGTAAAAATGATGCAAAAGACTCTCCCTCTTTTTGCTTGGTGTTGCACAAGGTAGTGATTGATATGTCTGTCTCTATGTTATATGAGAAATGTTGGATAAATGCCTCTACTAAGTCACCCCAAGACTTAATTCCAGGTGGAAGTTGGGAGAACCATTCCATAGCTTGATCACCTAAGCTCTGTGGGAATAATCTCATCAAATATGTCTCTTCTGCTACTACCTCAATGCAAGCTATGAAAAATTGTCTTATGTGTTCCTTAGGGTCCCCTTTTCCTCTATACTTATCAAACTTAGGTGTCACAAAGTGTGTAGGAAAAGGAGGCATTGGAATGCTCTTGTCAAATGGATAAGGACATATGTCTCTCATTGTGTATGTTGGCTTTGGTGTATTTATGTCCTCCATTTTCTTTTGTAAGTCCCTGATTTGCTATTCCAAAGTGTTGTTAGGTGGAGATCGACTTCTTGGACCATACCCCATGCTTGAGGCACCAATTGGAGGAGGAGCATGTTGCATATATGGATGATATTGATCATACACATGTTCATATGGAGGAGGTCTATAATGATGTTGCGTATATGGACCACTTGGTATAGAGTCATGGCGAGGAATGGAATATCTTCTTTTTCCATGTAAACCATACTCTATAGGAATGTCATGAGTTTGTTCTAGTGTGTTGCCCCCAAATTTGACGTGGGGTTTCCTTATGTCCAAATTTTGAGCATGCCTTTGAATATCCAATTGCTTTGGTGGCTCATCCTTAGCATTGATATGTGATTGAGCATATTTTTCTGTATAAGACTTCCATGATGGTCTGCGAAGGTGAGTATCATATCCTTGACCATGTGTGTATGGGACCTCTGGTTTTTGAAACAAAGATGATGGTGATTCAGGCACCATATGTGGTCCTCTATTGCCTCCACTATTAGGCCTCCTTTGATCCATGTTGGAGTGAGATTGTTGCAAAGGTCTATGTTCCATTATTTGAGACATGTCAAAATCATGAGGATTCTTGGCTCCACTTTGTGCCATCACTTGTAGGAAGTATTGTCTATCTCTCCTCATTATTTCCTCAACCAATCGATTGAAATGGGGATTCATAATGGTGTCTTCCACTTCTGTTGAATGTACTGAAATGTTGTCTATATTGTCATTATGTGTATCATTGTTGTTTGTAGTGTCCATGTGCTCAATATTTGGAATGTTTCTATAGGCATCCATGTCAGGTAATGTAGTATGATCAGAATTGAAAAAGATATCATTATCATACTCATAGGAGCTCGTGTTTGTGGACTCTTGAGCCTCTCTAGTTTCTCTCCTAGATTTTTGGGAATGGGTTTCAACCATGAACTAGGTATTGACCAATATGTGTGAGACTAGATGAAAATGGAAAGAGTATGGAAGACCAAGAGTTGGATGGAATGTAAATGAATTTAAGGTTTTACTTGCAATGACCAAAGTGTAAGACCAAGTATGTATGTAGTAGAGTAGGCGTGCCTTCCAAAGAGAGGATAGTTTCTCTTGATAAGGTAAGTTGACCTTGACTATAAGTAAGACAAAATGAGACCCAAAGGTGATAGACCTTGATGAGGGACCACTTAGCAAAATGTTGTTGTATGTAGTGTGTTGACAAAGTATGATGAGGACAAGCAAGTGACCTTTTGACTCAAGTTTAGACAAATGTGAATGTAATGTAAGGTGTAAAGAAATGATGGACTTTGTGAGACCCAAAAATAGGTTGAATGCTAGATGAAACCTTGGAGAAATAACCTAGGAAGATCAAGAATTCCAAAACTGACTGTGTTTGTTTGCTAGACTGTAAAAGTTTTTCAATTCTGAACACGGACGTGCCTGTATACTACACAGACCCCATCCCAAGATGCACCTTCCTAATTGCCTACTTTTTTTCCCTATTTTAGGAGGACAAGGGTTCTTTGGTAACCCTATCTTAACTAGGTTTCCCTTGGCACCATGACCCCCCTTAAACATGCCCTATTTCAAATAGTTTAGATCACTTTCCCTTCTTGATGAGTTTTGATCCCTATGCCTTAATTTGATCATTGGAGCTTAGCCTAATTGGTAAATTACCTAGGGAAAACTATATAAAGGCATCCTAGCAATTTTATTAGGTGTGTAAAACATACAAAATGTGCAACACATTCCTAACCATCTCCTATTTGTTGCATGTGTCATTCATGAACAAGAAGTAAACAAACTATATTTAATACCTAGGTGCAAAATGTATATAGTCTATATTGAGACCATTTTTACTTCTCCATGTGAAGTAATAGGTCAATTAGTAATTAAGAATATAGTCATTGAATTGTTTAGCTTCTCAATCAAAACTTTTGTGTCCTCCATATTTTTTCGAATAAATGTCACTACACAAATGAACTTTGTCTCTATGAAATGTAGAGTTTTTGACCAAATTGATTACACCCACTCTTACAATTAGTTATTTCTATAGTATATATCAATCCAAGCTCTAGCTAGTATATCTAAATCCACACCACCTCTATCTAACCATGGGTATCTTTAATGTACTAAATTTTGGTAGGTTAAAGAAAATGAATAGTTTTTCTTTTTTTCATCCAACTAACAAAATTACCAAATAGGTTAAACACATAGCTATTAGTGGATCTCTTACTATGAATTTCACAATTCTAATCCATATCCATAAAATTATGTGTGTTCAATAGCTCATTCAAATTAAGTTATCCACAATAACAACTACTCTAAAGCTCTATTAAGCTACAAAACAAATAATATTATTGTGGCTTACTTTTTTTCCCCCAAATTAGGCGTATACCTACTTGAAATTCCCACTATCTAGTGTTATAAAAATTATAACATACATAAGAATTCAAAAAACACTAGCTGTATGCTAGAAAATGTGGTCTTCCGCCTGCAAGAAGGAAAACACTTCAAACACACCATTGAAGCATTGCGTTAGATTGTTAGACATCAAAATACAAGAAATGAGTTAAAACTTTCTAAAATCACCTCATTGTCCTCTATCCCTAAGTATCTTTGGATTCAAGTTGGCCCTCACTTGGGAGAGTAGCTTGATCCTCTAGATGTCAACCTAAGGAATGAGTTATGAAGATGCAACTAGAATCTAAATGGATGCAACTAATATTCTATAAAAATTCTAAGATGAAGAGATGTAGAGATGAAGATGAAGGATGCAAGCTAGATGATTAGGATGCAAAGATGAGTTCCAAATTGAAAGCTAAGGATGCTATGTGATTTAATTAAGCTAATATGAGGATGCAAGACTTGTAAAAGAAATGAATTAAGCTAAAAGATGAACTAAAATGAGTCTAAATGATATGAGATGGATGCTTGATGCTAATGCTTGGATGATTGAAGAAGAATTTGATGCTTGGTGATGACAAAGAGAGCTCCTTAACCTGCAATGTGACTATAATTTTGATGCACAAAAAACTTGATCAATTGGGAGAGAAATGGGCTCTATTTATAGGGAAATTGGAGAAATAGATGGTTGAGATTGAATAATCTCAACAAGGGCTAGGATTGAAAGCTATCAATCCATGGGAGGAATTCAATCCAATGCCAAGTTGAAAAATGTCACCTTGAGATGGCTTGAGGGGATGCTAAACAAGCATTAGATGCTAAATAAAAATTTAGGGGTAAACTCAAGGAGTGACATCATTGGATAATGTCATTAACCAAGGAGGCATGTTATTAACCAAGAGGTAAAATCTTGTGCAACATGGAAAATCGTCAAAGGGACAACCATGATGTCTAAGGGGTGTGGACTTGCAAGAGACATTAAATGCCTTGGGAAGGTTTTTGTAAGGTTACTTGACCAAAGAGGGAAACCTCTAGTGGTTTTGTCATAGCCTTACAAACTTGGAATACTCAACAAGTTAACTTGTTGAAAAAGGTAGAGTCTTCCACACACTTGGAAGACTTTCACCATTTTTAGGGAAACGACTTCCCTAAACTTAGGGATGTTACAAGATTAAGGGATAAAACATGATTAGGAAGCGATTAGAAGACTTCTAGAAGGCGATTTAGAAGAATAATGGAAAATGTAGGATTTTGCAAGTGGGTGAGAGAAAATAGGAATTTTTGGTAAATAAAATGATTTATTTTAGCCAAAAGGGATGCAACTTGCATTTGTAGTATTTTGCAAGTGGGGTTACTATTCACAAATATATATGGATTTATTTATTTGTAAATGTGATTTTTAATAAAATGTGAATTTAATCAAAAAGGGGGAAAGGGATTTTAAGTAAATAAATAGAATTTATTCAATTAAATGGCTAAGGGTACTTAATCGAACCTTAGTTCAATTAATAGGCTAGGCTAGAAGAATAGGGTTGAATCAAATGTTTAATTTGATTAATGGGATAATTAGAGGAATAGGGATATTACTTAAACCTTAATTTAATTAATTAGAGGAATTAGAAATGAATAAAATTTACTTAATTGATTGTGCAACTTTTAGGTGTCTACACTAACATATGAAACATGAATTTTATCCTAGGATATTTTTTGATAAATGAATTTTTGTCATGGATGCGAATAGGGACACTCCCCAAATTACGATCTTGCATCCTTAAATAATGCTACATAGAGCTAACATACTTCTTTTGGTTCAACCAAAGTTTTATATTAATCTCCATATCCAAGATAAAATTAATAAATATTGAATCTTTTATTTTAAAGTATGACAAAGTTTGATATTAAATCACCCTAATCTTACTTATTAACAAAATGGCACCAATATAGAAAAAAAGTGATAAAATTACTATTTTCTTTTATAAAGTTGACATAGTAATCAATTTTTCCCTAACAAAAACTAACTTCAACTTAAGTACTAAAGATTTTTTATTTCATCTTTTGGATGACCACTACAAGCCATATAGAGAATTATTTAGCCTATGAATAGCTTATTCCCTTTTTTTTACTATAGAACATTAACTTTTTAAAGTAGGTTTGTTCCTTATGGTTAAGTGGTGATTACATAACCATCACCATTTTATTATTTTTTATATTTTCATGCAACGTAGCACATCTATTTAATGAAAACACCATCACCAACCTCTCTCTATCTATCAATACATGTTGGTGATGAAAATATAACATAAGGTATTTTCCATAGAAAATCTACTTTATAGCTCATCCAAAGCCTCATACTTCCACTTATGTGGTATTCATGAATCTTATTTATTTTTCCACATCTCTTTTGATAATTAGAGTAGTCATATGTTGTAGGTGTGATTATATAAAGGGATAGAAGCAATGAAAACTTATGGTTAAATTATGCAAAGTGTCTTTAAAATATTTTGTGGAGTTAGAGAAAGAAAAAAGTAAAAAGTTAAGACAACCCTACTACTTGGCACAACCATCTATTTGGAACAATGTAATAGGTCTACAAAGGATTTAAAGGATATGAGGAATTTTTCATATTGTAACATCGTAAATTGTAACCTTACACAATTTACACCACCTTTTGTGCCCCTACTTTAGTGTGTCTCATCCTAGGTCTTCCATAGGTCCATTTTGACCCTTTTACTCCAAATTTGACGTCACCTAGCTGCATGGATGAGTGGAACTCATCCTAGGCCTATGCCTTCTTGATTTATTGCTCATTTACCCTATTTGGGAGGAAAAGGGAACTTGGATTAACCCTATCCAGATCAGGATGCCCTAAACACCATGGTTCTCTTTAAACATGCCCTATTTCAAATAGGTAAGGGCACTTTCCCTCTCTGATGAGTTTTTGTTCCCATTCCTCAATTTAACTGTTGAATGTTAACCTAATTAGTAATTTACCTAGGTAACCCTATATAAAGGCATCCTATCAATTATTTTTAACCTAGATATCAACAACCTATCCATAATATTCGTGCATTGAAGTATTCACCATCAAGCATTTTTAGAGATTCAAGGTTACATTTCATCCTTCAAGCATTATGAAGAAATATTACATCAATCTTCATGCAAGCATGTGTGTGTGATTAGGTTTCATGTTCATGTGTTTGTCATGCCATTGCATTCACAATATGTGATTACATTCAAAGAGCATTGTATCATCATACCTTCTATCAACCATTGCAGATTTGAGGTATATTTCCTTAGCATTTTCTTCAGTATTTACATTTTTCATTAAAGGTTAATTCCTATTTTGGGGTTTGACCTTAGGAAAACCCTTATCCACAACATTCTTCCTATCTTTCTGTGTGTAGGAAACAAGTGCAAGAGATGTACTCAAGAATTATGACAGAGTCGACAGTGATGAACATGTTCAACTTTTGACAAAAGAAAATTTAGAGGACAAGGGCTGATTTGTACTACCTAGTCCCAAAAAACTAGGCTGAACTTCTAGGAACAGGTTTCAAATCTCTTCTTTTACCCAAATCCAAGTCCATGTCTCTATGGGACATCTATAACACTCTGTATTTATTAAATAACTTTAATGATCCCTTATTTTTCCCTAATTTACAATTATCAATCCACTTCAACCCTGGAAAGAGGAAAACCCTAAACCCTAACCCCTAGGTGAATCTAATTAAACTTTCATCCCTTTCCTTATTTGGATTGTATCTAGGTCTCTTAGGTTCACCCCTCTTTCCATATGTTTTGGTTAATTTGGGATTTTCTTGTGTTTTTATTATCTTAATTGAAACCCTAATTCTCAAATTACAACATTACATTTTGGTGAACCTGATATCTTTCATTCTAAATTTTCTATTTGTGTTCCCATATCTGATTTGTATGCATTTTAATTTTCAATTTACAATCATAGATCATATTTCCAAGCAAAAACATAAATTTAGCAGATAATTTCATAAAAAAATCCTACTTTATATTTATAAAATTGACTTGTGTGTTGGAAAAATAGGTGTTGTACACATTGCATAATAATGTTTGTAATTGTAATATTTATTTATTATGTGAGTTTCCCATGGATGTTTAATGTAATATTTCTTTGTTGTTGCACATAGACATGTAACATGTAGAGATTCCTTGGGAATATTCTTGAGACCACTTGATGAGTAGTGTTGTAACATTGGGATATTATATTGTATTTATTTACTATTGGGGAAATTAATTTTACAAATTACCCATTATTAGATGTGGGGTCAGGCATGTAGCTAGCCCATGGTATATGCACATGGTATTGCAACACATGGTTTTGATGTAATACCACTTGGTGGTTTTGTGGGAGCTTGTGTTTATAAAAGCAACCAAAAGGGTAGTTGTTTGGGTCAGAGCCAAGTTAGCCACGTTAGCATTTGTGAAGGTTGGAAGCATGGCATGGGATGTGTGGTTACATGCTTGTTCACATGGAGTGCTTGTTGATGGTTGGGTTTCAAAGGCTTTCATAGTTGTATTGTAATGTTGCATTGATGAATAATACATGGTGATGGATGATTTTGGAGGATGGCCTTTTCCCTCATATGAGGGTTTCCTAGGGTATATCTTGTGCCATATTTTCATGGGTATTTTTTTTATTATTTGCATGTGGATTCTATGTGTTGATTTGATTAAAATATAAATTGGGTTATGTGGAAATTGTTATAAAGTTGGTTGTAAGTTTCCTTACATTGTGGGTGGCATAATTTTTCACTTGTGTTTTCATATCTGATTTTATGTATTCATAATGGTATTAATAAATTTGATTTGTTTTCCATTTCACATATGATCACATTTATTTTTACTTACTTTAGTAAAATAATGTGTTGGATAATGGTTTCTTTCACTTTACATTACTTCTTTTCATTCATAGTACTTTTGCATATTGCACGTTTAGAAATTCAAAAATATTTCTTACTAGCCAATCATATCTCAAAGCTTGTGTCCATGTTGCATGTTGTTTTATGGTTATATTTTTAAGAAAGTACATTATGTAGGTGTAGATCACATAAAATCTTTTGTAGAAATAAAAATCCAAGAGATGAATTGAAAAAGATAACACTTGTATCTCTCTTGGGGCATCTTGTGTGAATGAAGAATGACTCAATACTCATATCAATGATCTCTCTAATACAGAGAAAGCATTGAAGAGAAACATGATACCATCTTTTTTTCATAAACATACCCTAGTGCAAGGGGGGCAAGATCAAAATGTTGATGTATCAATCTCTTTGGATCTTCCTTATTCTCCTAGAGCTTATCTTAACCATCAACACATTTGTAGATGTAAAGTGGAAAATTGGAGAACCTTAGCCAATCTACCACTTAGAACAAGAGGGAATTCACTAGGTTCCAAATTTTCACTCAGGAGGGACTTTACATTCAAAAGAGGGGGATGAGTCTACTAAATCCAATTCCAACTAGTGCAAGGATTGAATACTACACAAATTGGAATGGATTAAAAAGCAATTTACCCTCTTTTGTAAGTTGATTAATTGAATTAAGAGTAAATTCTGAAAAGGGAGACAAAGTATGGTAAAACAGTGAGCTGCAGATTTGGGATTCAGCCATGCACTTGGATCTAAGAAGTTTGAGATGATTCGGAGTTTCTCTACAAAATCTGATAAAAGTTGTAGGGACCACATGTTTGGATAGGGGCGCCCTCATATTGGTCCTTCAAACTTTTTGCACATCAAAAAGGGTTTTTTCATCTCTATGAATGAAGCTTAATTCTATAACTACAACTATGTACCTATTTCCTGTACACAGAAAGAAGGGGAAATGTTTTGGGAATAGGAGTTTGTCTTTAGATCAAACCTCAGTTTTGGAATTAACCAAGTGGTTGAAAAAATGTAAATGAAATGACTAAAAGAAGAAATCCTCCTCTTTGAGGGGATGTTGAATTGAATGAAATTGAAATTCTTATACCTCCTTGTGAAGTTTTGTTTGCCTCCACATGGAATTAGGGTTTCACGAAGTAGAATGTTTATCTTCTCTTCAATGTTTGAAACCTTGTCTCTATTGATGCTCCAAAGCTTGAAGTATGACTAAAAATGCTCAATTTCTCTTGAATGCTTGAATGCTTGATGACCTCTTGTGTGTATGTGTTAGATTTATTGGATGTCAAATGAGAGGGGAAATCCCTCTTATATACTTGCCGTTGGGTTTAATTGATTGATTTTCTAACTTGAACCGACATAGGAGTTTCCTGCTTCAAATTTGAATTAGATCCAAGGGGAAAGGATCAAAGGAGGTCCCAAATAGGTGATCCCTGGGTACCACACCCTGGTCCTGTCCTATTTTGGCGTAGGATTAAAATGTAGGCATAAAACAAGGTTGAATTACAATGTGTTTTTGATGTGCATGAGAATATTCAAGTCTTTGATCAGGACAAGGGGCACAAACACTAAGGCAAAGACCCAAATGTAGTCAAAAATTGAAAGGGGTGCAATTTTAGGACGTTAAATTTCACCCCCACTTTAGAAGGAGTATGAGCTTATGAAAATATTGCCAGTAAAGTACAAGGAATTTAGATTGTAATACTTTCACCACATCAAGGAGGAAAGATTCACCAAGCCCCCAGTGGACTTTAGGATCTTACAATTTCAATGATAAGGAAAAAGGGAAGACAATGTGTGTGTGTGAGAGAGAGAGAGAGAGAGAGAGAGAACCATGACTAGAACTAGTAAGGTTCTCTTACTATGAGCCATGAAAGGAATACCAAAAATTACAAAGAAAACACAAAGTTTGCTAGGAAACTTCAAGTATAAAAATAGAGAATCATGAGCGGAGTGCATGCCCCCATGTTAGAGCGATTGTGTAAACCTTACCGGGAGAATTTTTTTTAAGGTAGGATACACCCAAAGAAGACAATCACGTTATCACAATAATTCAGCCCCCAAGAGAGGATAAATCAAAGGATAATGAACACAAAGTATGACGTGGTTTCACCTAACTTTGGAATCAATATGCTTTTTATGATAACTCATGTATATAATGTATATATATGCATAGAATAATCCTCATCCCCCAAAGAGAAGAAACTACCATGGAAGAAGGGAACACATGTGTCTTTTGAGTCAACATGGGAGAGACCAAAAGAGGTCTCAACGCTTTGCGTCATCCTTAAGTAGACAACGCTAGGGACAAAAAATAGAAGAATAGGGAGATCAAATAGAAGAATGTCACAAACAAGAAAGAGAGGAGAGAGAGAGAGAGAGTCTACAGTGTGAATGAAGCTAATCAAGCACGTCGTCCTCCCCCTAATCTTGTTGATCATTATTTTGGGAAGGTGGATAACACGCAAGAGGAACCACATCGAGCATAGTGGATGGAGCTATCATGAGTTCCAAACAAGGACCATGCTCTAATGATAAGCCACTTTGTTCATTACTAGGAGCTAGGATTAATGCTTTTGAAATTTTGTAGATAAGTCATTGTCAACATAAACATATTCATATTCATCATTAGAAATATTAGGATCAATATTTTCATCATTAAGAACATTTTCACCTATTTCTTCATCAATATTAATAAGAATAGGAGCTCTAATAGGAATTGAACTTGAACCATCATTTGTCTTAAGCATTTTGTGTCTTGGAGAATTAGGTTGAACATCATGTCTAGGAGAAAATGGGATCATGTCAACTGTTATCGTTTTAGTAGAAGAAATGGTTTGGGAAGCAACTTCACGAGCTCTAGCATGACATCTCCATTGTTGTTCTCTCACACAATGGTTTCATCTAATATTGGTTGAAAGTTGAGGAGGGTTAGGTTCATTAGTTTTCTTTTTAGGAGGAAGATTTTTTCTATTTTTGGGAGGAAGAGGAGACTCATCCATAGGCGAAGGGATAGGTTCTTTGTTAGGAAGAGGAATATCTCTTTTCTTGGGAGAAAGGATATTTTTCTCGTTAGGTGAAGGAATAGATGTTTCTTTGGGAAGAAGACTATTTCTTTTCTTAGGAAGAACAATATTATCCTCAAGTAGGGGTATATGATCATCAAGAGGCATGCTAAGTGTTGGATTTCTAGGTTTTCTCAAGGATAAAATCATTTCATTTTTCCATTTTTGGTATGATCTAAAAAGAGCATCACTTCTAGGTTCAAGAGGCTTGAATTGTTCAGACAAAAAATAATCAAGACAAACATCTCCACGCCTCATTGTAGGTTGAAATATGCTATGATTAATATTTATGAATTTATCATTATGAGGAAATTTCAAACACTTGTGAACAGTAGAAGCGATCTCTTTCATGGAAGAGATCTAAGGATGTCCCAACTTCACACGAAATTGATTAGATGTAGGAATGATAAAAAATTGAACATCTAAGTATTTAGTGCCAACATCAGTAGGAAGTCTTCTAGAACCAATAGTAGGACAATAGAAGCCATCAAAGACTTTAACTATCACCCCAGTATCATCATATATCACTTGATACAATTGCAAAGTATAAAAAAATTCTTCAGTTATCACATTAACCATGCAAGCAAGATCAATAAGGACATCTCTAGTGAGTATACCTTTAATTTTTGCACTTATGTATAATGGGTCATCAGGTGCCTTAATGGTCTCACTAGGATCAAATGTTATGCACAAATATTTAGGAGGCTCATGTTGGTCTACAAGGTTCACCATGTTATTAGTTTGAAGGCTCACATCATTGGTAGGGAAAGCAAGACGTTTAGTCTCAATCACATTAGTGGAATGGTATGGTAACGGATCAGTGAAATTTTAAATGTTCTGATTAGGAGGAGCTACGGATTTGTTTCCTTATCATTCACATCTACCATAGATATAGTGTTGTTATCAACCAATTCTTGAATCTTACTTCATAATGAAAAACACTTCTCAGTATCATGACCAGGCTGATGATGATATTGACAAAAAGATTTAGCATCAAAGTAAGGGGAAGTTATTTTAGATGGATCTGTAGGATTTTGCCAAGATCAAGGGCACAATGAAAAGCATAAAAGAGAGATAATAGAATGACAAGAACAAACTGTATTCTCATCAATCTACAAATGATCAACTAGATTAACCAATACAATGAATATAGGCCTACTTATATAGGCAAGGCCATATGGATGTACGAGCACACAATTATGACATGTGGCTCAATGACAAACAAGGGTAGGTAAGAAATACTAGGGGTAGGTAGGAGAAATAATATAATATTCCACAAGAGGTGGATGACCCACCAAATGTGGAGTGTAACAGCAAAATAAGACCACAAAAGGTGGAATTTCTCCTACAAGCTCTATCCCTATGTGCACACTTCCCTAAGTGTCTCAAATCCAAACTACGAAGAGATGCATTATCCTAAGTTAACTTAAGTAAAGTGTAATAATATCCAAAATGAATATTTATTTACACCAACACCCCCCCTTAAGTGCAACTTAGGGGAATGAAGACTCAAGTCAACAATGCAAGATGGGTCCCAGCTACTAGGCCATGATAGGTACCCATGTACAATATGCAAATGCAAGCAAAACAATGCAATGCAGTCTCTCACAAATGGAGAAAGGGAGAAAACCTAGTGGGAAAAAACTCCCCCCAAAAGAGAGATGAATGTACAAAAGACTCTCAAAGAAGAAGGAGAAAAACTCAAAGAGGAAAAAGTCCCCCCCATAAGAGAGGAAGGAGAAGTCAGTTGACCCCCCCTAATGACACATCCCACACCCCCAAGAGATCTCACAACTACTGGAACTTACTCTCGGTCAAAGGTTTGGTGAATATGTCAACAACCTGCTCTGCTATAGGACAATACTACAAATCAATGACCTGCTCCTAGATGAGCTCTTGGATATAGTGCATATGAATCTCAATGTGTTTGGTTCGCTAGTGCTAGACCGGGTTCTTCAAGATTGCAATAGCACTCTGATTGTCACAATGTAGAACTATCGGCTGTGGAGTGGTGAAACCAAACTCTGTGAGAATCTATTGGAGTCAAATGGTCTTAGTCACTGCGTTAATAGCACCTCGATACTCAGCCTCAGTCAAAGAGAGAGCAATAGCATGTTGCTTCTTGCTCTGCCAACAAATGGGGCCCAAACCAAGGTGAAAACTATAACCAGAAGTAGACTTATGATCATCAAGATCGCCAGCCCAATCGGAGTCTGTGTAACCAACCAAGTGAAGTCCTATGCTTGCTGCATAGTGAATCCCATAGTGATGTGTACCCTAGATGCAATGAAGGATGCATTTGGCAGCTTTCCAATGAAGCTCATGTGGTTCCTACATGAAGCGGGAAACCATGCCAGCTGCAAATGAAATATCAGGGCATGTATGAGTGAAGTAGATGAGACTACCCACAAGCTGACAATACAAAGTGGCATCAACTGGTGGAGAAGAACACTGAGCCTCAAGGTTGACTCCTGAAAGAAAGGGAGTCGAGGTAGGCTTACAATCAGCCATATGAAAGCATGCAAGTAGATCAAGAGCATACTTGGGCTACGATAGTGTAATCCCGGAAGGTGACTATGAAATCTCTATCCCAAGAAAGTAGTGCAAAAGACCCAAGTCAGTCATAGCAAATCTATCATGCAAAGCAGATTTGACCCTGCTAATGATGGATGTAGTACTCCCTATAATGATCAAGTCATCAACATAGAGCACAAGTATCAAGTGAGAGTCATCCTGTCGCAAAATTTAGACATTCGGATTGGAATGACACCTGGTGAACCCTGGTGAGAGAAGAAAGGAATCCATCTTGGCGTACCAAGCCCTGGGGGCCTACTTAAGGCCATAGAGAGATTTCCTTAGTCTATAAACCAAGGAAGTATCCTGGATGAAACCCTATGGCTACTCCATATAAATCTCCTCATCAAGGTCACCACGAAGAAAAGCACTCTTCACATCCATCTGATGTACAGCCCCATCATGAGCTGTAGCAATAACAAGTGTTAAACGAATGGAGTTCGTCTTGGCTATAGGTGCAAAGGTATCAGTATAGTCAACACCTACAACCTGAGAGAAACCTTTCGCAACAAGCCAAGCCTTATACTTATCCACACTACCATCTACTGAAAACTTGGTTCGATAGATCCACTTACATCGAACCATCTTTCTCCCCTTAGGGAGATGGACTAGATCCCATGTGTTGTTCCTCATCAAGGAACTATACTCTTCCTCCATAGCTTGGTCCCACTCAAGAATCCCTGATGCTTCCCTAAATGTCTATGGAATGGAAGCGGTAGCAATGAATGCATGTGGAAGATCCTGATGTTGTGATCGAGTTCTTCGTGTATCTGAAGGATCCCCAATGAGAGAACCAGTGGATTCAAGTGTTTGTCGAGCCCAACGAGGTCGAGGTGGAGGTGGTGAAAGAGGCTCCTCAACTACAAGTGGACCCTACGGAGGTGTAACCCTACAAGTTGAAGTTGTAGGAGTCTCATCATCTGAATCACTAACATCACTATCCACAATGGAGGAAGGTGGAGGAGGTAGAGAGGCTAAGCTAGGAGAGCTTTCCTCAAAGTGAACACTCCTCTTAATGAACACCTCATCTGTCTCTAGATCCATCAATCTGTATGCCTTAACACCCCCAGGATATCCAACAAATATGCAAGGTCAACTCTATGGTTCCAATGCCTTTCGTTTCTGCGGAGGTATGCGAGCCCATGCTAGACACCCAAAGACTCTGAAATGTCTCACAATCAGTTTCCTACCAGCCCAAGCTTCAAATGGAGTAATACCTTGCAAAGCTTTGTGAGGAACCCGATTCTGGATGTGTGTGGCACAACTGATAGCCTATGCCCAAAAGGTGGGATCAAGAGAATGTGCATGTATCATATAGCTAGCCATTTCTTTGAGAGTTCTATTCTTGCGTTCTGCAACCCCGTTCTGCTATGGAGTGTATGCAACAAAATGCTAAAGATCAATCCCCTCAAATGTACAAAAATCCTCAAGTCTTTTGTTCACATATTCCCTTCCATTATCAGTGCGAAGAATCTTGACCACTTTCCCTGATTGCTTCTCCACATGAGTCTTGAAGTCTTGAAATCTATCAAATACTTCACTCTTATGAATGAGAAAGTAGACCCAAGTGAAGCGGGAGTAGTCATCAATGAAGGTGAGAACATAGCGGGCCTTACTAAATGAAGGTGCTGGAAATGGACCTGCTACATCACTGTGAACAAGTTGAAGAACTTCCAAAGCTCTCCAAGCTTTCCCCTTATCAAACTTCTCATCAGGATGCTTGCCCATGGAACAACCTGAACATACACCCTCTAAAAAACTGATTCGAGGTAGACTGTGACCATGTCTTTAGTGCTGAGCTGTTGAAGGTAGCGGTAGTTGAGGTGACCAAACCGCTCATGCCATAGCTTACTTTCTGAATTTGAATGAGTAAGAAAGGACCTAGAAGGTGAACTTGGCACAAAGTGGGAGAATGAATAAAGCCTTGAGTTATCATTGACTTGTCCCACTACTACCAAGGCATCATCATCAAGTTCCTTTACCACAACTGAATCTGGTGTAAACTCAACCTTTTTCCCATTCCCATAGTGAGTGATTTGGTAGATCGAGAGAAGGTTGATAGACAAGTTAGGAACATAGAGAACATTGTCAAATGTTCCATCATCCATGTCAACTGAACCTTTCCCTTCAACCTCTACTTGTGTATCATCACCTATGTAAATGTGAGGTACCTTAGATGGCTCCAATGAAGAAAACTGCTCCTTTGTAGAACCCATGTGATATGAGGCACCTGAGTCAAGTATCCATTGCTGTGAAGAACCTATTGTAGCCACAAATGCTTGCCCTTTTCCCTTAGATTGTGAGGAAGAGGAAGGAGATGAATCCTTCTTTGTGTAGGCGGATGGCAAGTTGATGTTGTTTTTCTTGAGAAGATTAGTTAACTCATCAACTTGCTTTGCATGGCATCGATGCTCATCATGACCATACTTCTTGCAATATGCACAAGTTGGTTTATCCTTCTTAGGTGGTGTCCCCTTCTTGGAAGAGGATGTAAAATTGCCTTGTGATGGAGAGGATGATTGTCCTTTTTCCTGGTGTGGCGTAGACTTAGAGTGCTTCTTCTTCTTGTTGGAATCTTTGCCTTGACTTCCTTGATTCCCTTGATTTGGCACCAAAGCCTTGGACTTTGAAGACTTGAGAAGCCCCATGTTCAACAACTTAGATTATTCCAATATCAAAATTTTTGTGAAAGCATCAAATGAAGGCATAACATAGGAACTCCCCACTGTCAAACGATGAGTTTGGAAGCTAGACACAAATGCTGCATATTCTAGTGCAAGCTTGTCCAACAAGTTGAATATCAACTGAGCATCCTTTTTGTCAATTCCACAATCCTTAAGCTTTGCTCTTAGCTCATTTTCTTTGGTGACATAATCTTGGATTGTATCAAAACTCTTGGGATCAAAGTTGGTGAGCTCATTGTCAATCTGATAGCCTCTAATTTCATCAACTTGACCATACAATTTCTGAAACATATCCCAAGCCTCCTTGATTGTTTTACACTTCTCAATGTGAAAAATGAGGTCATCTGATACATACTTGTGCAAAGTTCCAAGAGCCATGCAATTCTTTGTGAGCCATTCTAATTGAGCATTTGGATCAGCCTTAGGATCAGGTGGTGCTATTATTGTTCCATCTATGTAATGTGTGAGACCCTTTTCCATTAAATTACTCCAAACTTTAATTTTCCATGATGCATAATTATGTGGAGTTAAAGGTGGAAATTTATGAGGACTCGTTGCAACAAAAATGGAAAGAGCACAAAGAGAGGCACAATCACACAAGACACCCCCCCAAATTCACTCAATCAAAGAACCCCCCCCAAAAGTGATGATTTGGCACTTTATACTTAGTGCGTATACAATGGGCCACTTGCAAAAAATGGCAAAGTGGACTTCTGATTACAATTTTACAACTGCCTCAATAAGGCCAAAAGAGACTCAAATTGATAATGCAAGAGATCTAAACTAAGATCCAAGCACATTACAAGTACCTAATAGGCCAAATAAGACCAATATCTAAAAGTACAATTTCCACTTAAAATCTCTAAAATCTTATCATAGATTATGAAAGTAGACAAAAAAACAATGCACTTTCAAAAAAAATGACACCTTAAAAGGAGGTCGTATGAGCTCAAACGAGGCCTTTGTAGTTGCAGAATTGAGGATTGGACAGGTACAGCTGAGAGAATCTGAAAATTTCAAAAACCCTGTGCACCAAAATCAAAAAATAACTACACCACTGTGAAGATCATGAAATTTTAGCCCATTTCAAAAAAAATTGCACCAAAAAAGGAGCAAAAATGAGCAAGATATGGACTTTCATAGTTGGACTGCAAAACTGAAAAGCTCAATGGAGAGGGGTTGAAAAAATTCAAAAAGTTGTTGATGTGGCACTGATCTCAGCAAATCACTGGCTTAAATTTGATGGCCATATGACCATCATGCAAACTTCACCTCCCTGCTGACTGGGCGTCCGTATTGTACGGACAGGCTGATGTGGCAGTCTGCATGGCGGGTGACGTGGCGTACGGCTGGACTGCGTGTGATAGTGACTGGGCGTATGGCTGGACTGTATGTGTGCCGCATGGCGGGGTCTCGGCAGCTGACTGGGCTCCGCGTGGTGAGTTAGAGGTGCAGCGGCCGACGACGATGTCTGAGTCCCGACTGGCAGGAGGATGAGACGACCGACGGGTGGTGTGGGTGGCCGACAGGTGGAATGGACGGCCGGCACTGGCGGCGGTGGGCCTCGGAGGAGTGCGGGCCGGCAGGTGCTGCAAGTACTGCAGAGTATAGTCGGGCATCAGACCTGCAGGGCACGACAGAGTATGGGAGGGGGTCTGTGGACCCCCAAACAACCAAAAAAAAAAAAATTGATTTTTTTTTTGATGATTTTTTGATTTTTCGAAATTTTTTTTCCCGAAAAATAATAAAAAAATTTCAAAATCCATACGATAATAGCCAAAATGGGGAAAAAAAATTTCTCACCAAAATAGGTTGACTTTATAGTCAAAATTTATGGAAACGGCCTCCCGAATTCAGTAGTGATGTCCAAATCGTTGTATGACGCCCCCAAAAAATGAAGATCCCCAAATCCAAAAATAGAAGCCTTCCACGATGTCTCCAAAAACCAATCAATGAAGCCCTAATGGCTCTAATACCATGTAGGATTTTGCCAAGATCAAGGGCACAATGAAAAGCATAAAAGAGAGATAATAGAATGACAAGAACAAACTGTATTCTCATCAATATGCAAATGATCAACTGGATTAACCAATACAATGAATATAGGCCTGTTTATATAGGCAAGGCCATATGGATGTATGAGCACACAATTATGACATGTGGCTCAATAAGAAACAAGGGTAGGTAAGAAATACTAGGGGTAGGTAGGAGAAATAATATAATATTCCACGAGAGGTGGATGAGCGACCGAATGTAGAGTGTAACAGCAAAATAAGACCACAAAAGGTGGAATTTCTCCTACAAGCTCTATCCCTATGTGCACACTTCCCTAAGTGTCTCAAATCCAAACTATGAAGAGATGCATTATCCTAAGTTAACTTAAGTAAAGTGTAATAATATCCAAAATGAATATTTATTTACACCAACAGGATCAAATGGTTTGATTTGGGGAAGTTTCAACATATTCTTTTGTATTAATTGAGACATAATTCTATGCAAAGATTCATTCAAAGGAGTAAACTCTTTTTCTCTTCTAAAGAATTTAGACAAAGGAGGCACACCTATAGCACCTACGAACTAACTATTGTTGTTGTTTTCATTGATTTTAATTAATCCTTTGTTTGGTTTGAACTTCACAAATAGTTGTTCAACACTATCACCCTTATCACTTGGAGTCATGGAAGGAGATGATTGTTCCAACTGACTCACAGTTAGATGATAATTTTAAAGTACTACACACAACTGCGGAAAGGAAGTAAACTCGATTAAAAGAAGTTTATCCCTAATGTCTTTTTTGTAAATTAGCAATGAAAATATTTTGAATATATTGATCAGGCGCAAGAAAATAAATCTAAGAATACAAATGCTTATATCTACCAATAAAATCAGTCACTTTTTCTTTAACACCTTGTTTACAATGCATTAAATCAATCAAAGTAACTTTAGGACCAATGTTATTGTTAAATTGTTGAATATAACAACCTTTGATCGTGAGAAAAGTTACTACACAAAGTTTGGAATGTTTTAACATGAGTTAAAGGATCACCTTTTCCATTATAAAGTTCCAATCAAGGGACATCTACATGTTTAGGAGGGATTGCTCTAACAATGTCATGGGATAATGTGCTTGCTACATCAAATATGGGCACATTATACTTGGATTGATTCATGGAAGCTATTTGTTGATGTAAGGAAGATACTGTTTGGGAAAGACTATTGATTGTAGCTTCGGTAGAAGGATTGGAACTAGACATGTTGGATTGAGAGGGAGGAGTAACATTGTTGAATGAAGGAAGAGGTTGAGAATAAGGAGGTGGAACACTAATTGGGTAATGGAGAAGATTGGGTAGGACATGGAAGATTCGTGGGAGGAATGAAATAATTGTGATTAAAGGAGTTGCCCCCTTGACTAACATTTATAGGTGGTGAATGTGATTGGGTAACAAGGGGAACACTCATGGTAAGAGGAATGAAAGAAGGGGTATTTCCCCCATGACTAACATTTATAGGTGTGATATTTTGTGTAGAGGTAGCCATGATATTTGATGTGAAGGTAGGAACACTAGTCATAGAAGCTATCAAAGGAATAGAATGATTCACTTGACCTAGGTTTTCAGCAAAACTCTTCATAGGCGTGATCTTCACTATCTGGGTATTCTTGACTCATCCATTGTTGAAGATTGTCAAATTGATTGTCCATCTTTGCCAATTGGTTAACAGATACTCTAGTTAGTGATTCCTCCTCATTGTGAGAATTATCAAGAGGATAAATAGGAATATCTGAAGGATGGGAAGAAGCAACAATATCCTCATTGAAAAATCTAGCCAAATTAGGCTTCATTTCCTTGGTAATTAAACCTTGGGCAGCCTTAATTCTACAACTTCTTCTAACGGGGACACTATAGGTAGGACTAATTGTAGTAAAACTCATTCACTAGGGAAAAGAAATTGAAAGGAGGGAAAGTCAAAATTAAAATTAGGGTTATCCAATTTGAACCTCTTAATTAAAATTTTGAGATTTTGAAATGAAGAAATCAATTTAATTTTAAAAATTAGGGTATTCGTAGTGAACCACTTAATTTTAAAATTTAAATTGACAATGGAAATGTTTAAATTCATATTTATTATTGACCTTAGAGTGACCTAAAACCAATAAAATTTTGCAAATCTCTATAATTGTGTAGTAAAATATAGTCAAAACAAGCTCCCAAAATTTGAGCAGAAAAAGTCAGGACCAAGTAGGTAGCGACTTGGTTCGAAGACACGGTTCGACCAATTTTTTCCCAAATTTTCAAGGAAGCAATATTTTATGATTTTAATGTGAATTCTAGAAGGATGTGGAAATTGGAGATGTCAGAATATGAAAAATTAAGCCATGAAGGTCAAAATAGGACACACTTAGGATGTTTGATAAAAGGATTAATTGAAAGGACAACAAAAAGGCCACACCTAAGGGCCGACTTTTATAATGTCTAGAGGGACAAAAAGATATTTTAGATTTAATTGATCCAATTAATTGCTTAAAGGAAGATTTAAAATTAGACAAGATTAATTGAAATTTAAAAATTAGGGTTTGTTGCATAAACCACTTAATTTTAAAAATTTTAATTTGAAAATTTGAATTTTGCAAGGAGGGAAAATGAATTTTGAAAGTAAAGCCAAGTCTCAAATCTGAAAATGAATTGAAGACCTACACAATCCACAAGGTCAAGTTTAAAATTTAAAATTAGGGTTTTAAGATTTAACCACTTAATTTTTAAAAAAATTAAAAATTGAAAGTGTAAATGAAAACATGAATTGCAAAATTGACAAGTTCTCATATCTTAAACAATCAATCCAATTTAGACAAATGACAAGCTCAATTTTCAATCTAAAAATTAGTGTTTTTGTGAGTTTAACCTCTAAATTTTTTAAAATTGCAAATAAATTAAGCTTGTAATTGAATATATGAATTTTAAATTGCATGCACTCAAATCTGAAAAATAAAAATCAGAAGAAAGCATAAGACATGTCGGGTTCACCAAATGTAAGTGGAAAATTCGAGAACCTTAGCCAATCCACCAGTTAGAAGAAGAGGGAATTCACTAGGTTACAAATTTTCACTTGGGAGGGACTTTACATTCAAAAGAGGGGAATGAATCTACCAAATCCAATCCCAATTGATACAAGGATTGAATACTAAGAAAATTGGAATGGATTAAAACACAATTGACCCTCTTTTGTAAGTTTATTAATTTAATTAGGAGTAAATGCTGAAAATGGAGACAAAGTATGCTAAAACAGTGAGCTACAGATTCGGGATTTAGTCATGCACTTGGATCTGAGAAGTTTGAGATGATTCGGAGCTACTGTGCGAAATACGGAAAAATTTGTAGGGACCGTGTGTCCAAAAAGGGGTGCCCTCCTATTGGTTCTCCAAACTTTTTGTGTGTTGAAAAGGGTTTTTTCATCTCTATGAATAAACCTTAATTCCAGAAGTATAGTTGCACACCTATTTCCTGCACACAGAAAGAAGGGGAAATGTGTTTGGAATAGGGGTCTATCTTTAGATCAAACCCCAGTTTTGTAATTAACCAAGTGGTTGAAAAAATGTAAATGAAAGGATTGAAAGTAGAAATCCTCCTCTTTGAGGGGATGTCGAATTGAATGAAATTGAAATGCTTATACTTCCTTATGAAGTTTTGTTTGTCTCCACATGGAATTAGGGTTTCATGAAGTAGAATGTTGATCTCCTCTTCAATTCTTGAAACCTTGTCTCTATTGTTGTTCCAAATCTTCAAGGAAGACTGAAAATGCTCAATTTCACTTGAATGCTTGAATGCTTGATGACCTCTTGTGTGTATGCGTTAGATTTCTTGGATGTCAAATGAGAGGGTAAATCTCTCTTATATACTTGCCAGTGGGTTTAATTAACTGAATTAGATCCAAGGGGAGAGGATAAAGGGAGGTCCCAGATAGGGGATCCCAGGGCACCATGCCCTGGTCCCAATGAGGATCAGGGTGCCATGCCCTAGTCTTTCCCTATTTTGGGGCAGGATCAAGGTGTGGGCATAGCACAAGGTTGAATTACAATGTGGTTTTGATGCACATGAGCATATTCAGGTCTTTGATCAGGGCAAGGGGTGCAAACACTAAGGTGAAGATCCAAATATAGTCAAAAATTGCAAGGGTTGGTGCAATTTTACGACGTTAGAGTAGAGAAGATAATTTTATGTATTTTATTCATGATCTATCCCCTCACATAACATTAAGCAAAGATGAAGCCTTAGATGATAAGGATATTCCTTCCCAACCTATCAAAGATGATATGAATGATGATAGAAAAGAGAATCTCCCTACAAAGTATATTATTTCTTCATCTACTTCTCCTTTTGACCCTTCTTTATGTCCACAAACTACAAATTTTAAAGATATAATGGTCCTTCTTCACAATTGAAAAGTTATTATAGGAGTGGTTATAATATAATATCAAAACAAGGTTATAATGGAAAAGAACTTGGAAAATATAAACAAGGAATCAAAATCCCTATAAACACTCCTTCACAAGCTAGTGTGAAAGGTCTAGGACATACTCATCATTCACATATGGATGATCTCATTAAAGTTAAAAAGCTCAAGGATTATTTTTCTATACATAAACTCTATCATCTATCTAAAGGTCCTTCTTCCGCAAATAATCTTTTTTGCTCATATCATCAAAGTAATTATCTTAATGCAAATGGCGATCCTGATTTTTAAAATGGAATACAAGGACTCATTGATAATGGAACTATCCAAATAATAGAAAACAATCCATATTCATCTATTAGCACACCTTGTCATACATCTCAATAGATGAAACCAACCCCTATTAACAATCAAGAGAAGTTAGCTACAAGAATATTTTGAAGAGTGAAGTATGGTAGGAATGTTGTTTTTCCTTCCATAAAATATACTTATAAGAATAAGAGAGGTGATAAGCATTATGTTTTTCAT
Organism: Cryptomeria japonica; assembly: GCF_030272615.1. Taxonomy (NCBI): domain Eukaryota; kingdom Viridiplantae; phylum Streptophyta; class Pinopsida; order Cupressales; family Cupressaceae; genus Cryptomeria; species Cryptomeria japonica. The sequence continues at coordinate 102,598,338 of NC_081408.1, read as the reverse complement.
AATTGTTATTCTCATTCTCTTGGAAATTGTAAATCTTCTTAAACATTTGTTGAAGACCAATATGATCAAGCTCGCATAGCTCTTACAACTAATCTTGCACTTTTTCTTGGTGAAGAAGCAATGCCTTAGCACTTGATTAACCATATCATGTTTCTCCTCACCCTATGAAACTAGTAGTAAACTTCATTGTGGGCTCCTTGTCATGAGTAGTGTATACACATAAAAATGGCTATGAGCGATTAAATAAATATTTTATATTTATTTAATGTTTATTCTTCTATTAAATAGTTAATTTGAAAAGATTAATTTATTTAATTCATTTCATGTCTTTCTATTAATTAATTTAATTGAAATATTTTCTTAATTAATTCATCTATCATATTCCTCTAATTAATTAAATATCTAATATTTAATTATTTCCTCCAATCATTCGAATATCGAATATTTAATGATTATTCTTCTATCCTATAGTCTCAAATATTAAATAGTTCTTAATTGTTTAATCCCTTTTTCCAACTCACCTTCTATCTCCACTTCATCTTCCCTTTGCCAACTCATCAATCATGTGGCTAAAGATATTAATATTTCCTAAATATTAATTCATCATTTATCTCCAACCTCCAAATTTAATGAAATACTATGTACGTACACATATTTATTAAAAAAATTTCTATATTCCCTCCAACATCCCTACATATTAGGAAGGACTTGAGTCCACTTGTCCTCTCATGCCTAAATCTTTTCCAACCATCCCTAGATTCCCTTAGTCAACAACCCAGTCAAGGTGAGATGAGTGGCACTTGTCTTCTCCTTCCCCCTTTCTATCAACCTTCACCTTTGCTCACAGCCATCCAAATCTATAGATCTGACCATGATCATTGATCCAGGCCACATCATCTAATCCTCTTAAAGTCTATAAAATCAGGAGTTTGAGTTGAGAGAGAATTAGTCTTCAAAGTGATTTTTCAAGCTAATCATTTATGAAAACTTATGCATCCGTGAGTTTTAATCTTGAAGCAATTTAGAATAATCATTTAGCATTGAATATCATAGTATCAGTTAACTATCAGTTATCAGTCCATTCTTCATATGCCATCTTGGAAGCTATCAGTGTTTGTCTAAGAGCACATCATCTACAACCAGGAATAGTGGAGTTGAGACACAATGAGACATAAATCATGAAGGTAAAAATAATATTTTTATTTTATATGTATTTCATGTAGTTTCGTTGGTTGAGTTTGGATTTCTTGTACCATTTCCTTGGTATTTTGTGAAACTAATATGTTGTAGGTAGTAGTCTGATGATGAAATTCAAGTTGACACATTTTGGCACCCACCATGGGGCTCAGAGCCTCACATATTCTTTCTAATATCCTATCTAATTCTCACAAAAAGAAAATTTAATGCATTTGTAATATAGATTCACACCAATGTGAGTTCTGACAACGCCTATATTTGATACATTAGTGCTTTTGTTCTTCAGGTTAGCTCATTTGTCATTTAGGCTAGCACTTTTGTCTATAAATCAATGCATTTAATCTTCAGAACAACACTTTTGTCCTTTAGGTTAGTGCATTTGTTAGTTTGGTTGATGCTTTTGTCAGAGAATTCTTGCTTCTTAGTCCGCAGAGTGACATTTTTGTGTTTCAGGTTAGTGCTTTTGTCCTTTAAGTTAGCACTTTTGAGGTGAAAAACAATGCATTTTTTAGGATAGCTCTTTTATTTGCAACGCAAAGAATTTTCTTGCAGGTCCGAATGTCCAAGAACTTAAATTTTTCAAACTACTGACATGCTTGTGCAGGATTATTTTTAAAGCAAATTTCATTCATTTCCTCACCTAGTTAATTAAGAGTTCTATTTTGGAAAGTAACACATCATGTCATGATCATTTAGCTTAACTAAGGGGGATAAATTAACAACATGCAACTTGCATTTTGAGTGACTTCTTTAAAATAGTTGCACATAGATTTTGGAAAAGCAAAAATGGACTTGTGTTTTCTATGCTTGATGAAATAGTAGGTAAGTATGCTCTCACCATCATACGGTGATCAAAAAACCAAACCTACTTTCTTTTATGTATAACCTTTAGAGGGCCTGCCTTTCCGAGTTGCCTTGAGGGGGCCAATGAGAGGGGAACGACCCAAAGTGGAAATAGGCTAATACCGAGTCCTTCCAGTCCACTCTAAATAAATCATGTTTGTGATGAAAGTCACAAGAAACATGTGTTGATAAGTTCATACCGACACTATGTCTCCCCATAAACCCTATGGAGCGTAACCTCTATAGGCTGGGAACCTTCTGTATTTACAAAGCTGAAAGTACCGTATGTATGGCCACATGACTAAAAGCCTTTACTAAAAACCACTTGTACTAGTCGCCAAAATCCTTCTAGTTGTTGGCGCAGGAGATTGAACCTCTGAAGCGGCTCACACACATATAGTTCTTAGTAGAGTTATAAAGTTTTCTATGGGGTTTTTTCATGGAAACTAGTGCTTGGCTGCCCCAGAGAAGTGAGTGCCGAGGGTGGAGCCAGTGGGCTCAAGCATCTAAATATCCGCTTTGAATAGCGTAGCCTCGGAGGAAACCCCATGTGAGATTCAACAATTATTGTCTCAGCCTACCATAGGATTTGTTCTTGCTTATGCATTTTGTTTTTCAAAAATATTGTGTCTTCTATGTCTATGACATGTTCAAAATGGTCAAAAAATGAAGAAAATCATCATCTAAAAATGAGCGAAAATCCAACAACTTGTTGAAGGATTTGAGAAGAATCCTTGAAACATAATCATAATAGCACTTTCAAGCAACAAAATAGTTCTTTTATCCCATAAGTTAACACTCTTTGCCATAAGAATTAGCACAAAGTATTTTTCACATCTAAAAAAGCATATCAAACCAAAATTTAAACATTAGTATCAAAACACTTCTTGAGTAGATTTGTCTCTAAACTATCACACATTTTCAAACTAGTTCAATAATTGGGTCACTAATCCAACGGGCTATTTCTGAAAGGTTTCTATAAGCATAAACAATCAACAAGCTATTGATTCAAACATTTTAAGTGCAAAAATCAACATCATTGTCAAGTTTCTCATCAAGATATATCAAATCCTCATCATGAAGTTTGATCAATTTATCTTGTGTTCATTATCTTGGATATATCTTTCCTATTTTGAACATAGGTCATATCAAAATCAAAATTGTAAACTGTCAAATGCTTATATGTCTTTTAAGTATCACCTTAAGAAAAGAAAACCCAGTTACAAAGCTACTCAGAAAAGAATAAGATTCTTGTATATCAATTGCAAGATCTTATTAAAACATAGGACATTCCTATACCATTTTCGTCACTATTTACGTGGCTGCGGGATAGAGTTTGATGAAGAAAATTTGCAAGGACATTCTTTTCAACAAAGAGATGCTTTATCACAATGAACAAACAATAGTGGTAAAATCAACAAAGCATATCTTCCTAAACCAATAATCACCTATTGACTTGTCCTTTGGAAATTTCAAAAAAAATTAAAACAATCACATGCCAGTTTGGACTAGAGCTCAATACGAACAACTTAGAAAACAACAAAAACAAATCAAGGAAGAAGATAATCTGATATTCCAAACTTTTGGGTATATCGTTGTTGATGAAGAAGCCGTCAATAACACCATCAGAGACCTTGAGAAAGATTTCAAATTTGATAGACTAGTGGAAAAATTATTGGCAAAACGAAAAGAGAAATATCTTTTGATGTTGGCAAAATCAGGAGCTAAATTGCCACAAGACTTTAACATAGAAAGCTTGAAACAAGATGCAGAGGCAAGTAACACCCAAAACACAGATGATCCAAACAATGAAGATGTAAAAAAAGAAAGTCATGAAGAGACAAGAAAAGAACGTGATGACACAAGAAAAGAGCGTAGTGATAAAAGAACTTATGAAGAAATAGGGAGAAACTATATGGATAATCCATTTTTAAACCTTACTCAACAAATGCAAACTCTACAACAACAGATACAAGATATGCAAAATAGAACAAGCTCCAAGAAGTATTCATTTGAATATATCTGCCCATATCCTTTCGATAAAAATTTGAATATGGTACCATTTCCACAACATTGTGAGATCCCTAAATATGACAAATACGATGGAAAATTTGATCCTCAAGATCACATTAGGGAGTTTTGTACTATGAGTATGGAATTTGCGCACGACGAAGCTTACCTAATGCATATTTTCCCTAGGAGTTTAAATGGACAATTAATGGAATGGTTTTTAAGATTACCATCTAGAATCAAATCTTTTGAAGAACTCGTGAATAGATTTATTTCACAATACTCCTACAATGTAAGGATTGAGATAACAATGTTGGATTTATGCAATGTTAAACAAAAGAATGGTGAATCTTTTATGATCTTCTTGCAACGATGGAAACAGATGTTTAATAAGTATCCAAGAGATGTACCTGATCAAGAAAAGATGTGTATATTCATTGATAATCTTATCAGTGAAATGAGTTATCGACTAAAAATGAAATGTCATCCCTCCTTCGCCAAGATGATTGAGAATGGTCTGAAAATAGAAGATGTGATGGTAAAGAAAAGAGAGCTAAAACTTTACAATAATTCTTATAACAACAACAACAACAGTAACAATGACAAACCCAAGTTCTGGTCAAAGAATAGGAATGTCATCAATGGAGGAAATGACGACAATAGTGCTACAAAACAACAACCAATTTTTAATCTATCAAGTCAAATCCCAAACAATAACAATCAAGAAAACAATAAAACCAAGTCTTTCTTCTCCAATCCTCACAGGAAATTCACAAACATTGGAGAACCATTGGAATCAACTTTAAAAACTCTTCTTGCAAACAAACTGATTGTTTTACCAGAAGCAAGAAATTATGAACCACAAGTCAAGCCTAATTGGTGGAATGACAATTATTTTTGTAATTACCATCGGAATAAAGGACACCAAACAAATGATTATTAGAGATTGAAACACCTTATCCAAGATCTAATCGATAATGGAACTATCACAGTGGATAGCCATAAGACAAACGAATCACACCTAGTTTTCAAAAATCCACTTCAGAATTATGACAAAGGTAAACCATCCAAATAAAAATATGACAAAGGAAAAGCCAGAGTGAACTACACTTATACATATGATGATGTGGTAAATGTCATCATTGTTAAAGATAATCCACCTTTAGAGCCAATCAATGTCATTACCAGAAGCAAAGCAAAGGTCACCTTTCCGGGTATAACAAAAGACTCAACATCCACTTCACAACAATACAATTTAGTAGAGAAATTACAAAGAATACCCACTCAAATATCAATTTTGGAACTTCTCAAAGTTTCACCTATGCATAAGGAAATTTTGGAAAAAGCTTTAGTGGAAACAACAGTTCCAAAATACTTGGATGTAGACCAGTTCCAAAACATGGTGGGAAACCTTATAGCCCCTCATTGCTTATCATTTTTTGAAAATGATGATGTGTCCTTGCAACATCCTCACAATGCTCCTTTACATGTTGAAGTCACCGTTAATAAAACTCATGTCAAACGCGTACTCATAGATTATGGAGCGGGCTTAAAAATTTGTGCGTTAAGTTTAATAAAAGCTTTGGGATATTCAGAAAATGCAGTAGATCCAAAGAAGAAAATAACTATTAAGGCTTATGATGAAGTAGAGCGTTCTTCTAAAGAAATTGTGGTGTTGCCGATCAAAATAGGACCTGTGGAAAAGAATACATTATGTCAGGTTTTAGATTTGAATCTCTCTTACAACATTCTTCTAGTAAGGCCGTGGATTCACACCATGCAAGTAGTTCCTTCTACATATCATCAATGTGTAAAATTTCCTCATGAAGAAGAAGAAGTCACTATAATTGCATTCTAGCAAATATTGCAATAATCTAAAGCCAACACAAGATACAAGAGTTCCATATATCAGAGAATCAGTATATCCTACCAAAGAAATTCAAGAAAAGTTATGGGAAACCTTTGAGAAAAATCTTAAATTGAATGATGAAGGAATGGGAAAATATTCTTTGCATAGTTTTCCACTTTCACCTAAGTTATATGGAAAGCCTATATGAAATGAAAGCTTGAATAAATTTGAGCATAAGTGTGATGCTACAAATTTGAAGGATGATTGTTGAAAATGGAGGAGTGAGAGCTCTATTTATAGCAAGAATAGGGCAATGGATGGTCAAGATTGAATGGTTTAATCAAGGGTTGAGTTTGAAAGTTGGGGATCCATGTACACGATTTGCACCAATGAAATGATGACAAGTGTCATCACAGGGTTGGGTTGAAAGAAGGGGTTGGAGACATCGAATGCCTGAGAAGACCTCATGGTTATCTAGAGGCTAAGGGTCAAGTCTAAGTTAGGATGACCCACTGGATTAGGAGTTAATCCAAGGATAAACCTTTGTGCAAATGATTAAGAGATAATCATGGTCAAAGCATTAAAGGCCTGATGAGACCCTTGGGTTGGGTAGAGGTTGAGTCAAAATAATTGTTTTAACCATGTAGGAGGGTTTGGGTTAACCATTAATGGTTATTGGAGACTTTGTGGATTAAGTGGTTGAAGGTTGGAATCTTTCAAAGGTTATCAAAGACTTTGAGACATTTAGTGGTTGAAGGTTGAAAGCCTTTAATGGTTATCAAAGACTTTGAGGCTTTGAGAAGTGACTTCCCTTTGCTTAGGGATGTGACAAAGTTTAGAGGAGGGGTCAGGTTAATTAGAAGCAATTAGAAGATTCTAGAAGGGATTAGAAAGGGGTTTGGGATTTTGCAAGTGGATGGGGGGATAATAGGATTTAATTGATTTAAATGATTTAATTCAGTTTGGTTGCAATTTGGAGAAATTAAATAAATTAGATTTATTTAATTTTAGGATAACTATTTAATTAAATTTGAATTTAATTAAAAGTGGATAGGGGGAATTTAATTGAATAAAATGATTTATTCATTAAATGGGTATAGTGAATTTTATTTAAATAAATTGAGTAATTTACTTAATAAAATAGAAGAATGTGGATAGTTTAATTAAATTGGATTTAATCAAATAGGAAAATGAACATAAAATATTCATTTAGGAATATGGTCATTTTTATACGTCTACATTTTTCCCCTCTTTGAAGTGACGTGTGTGCACATGTTATGTCAAAGAAAATGATGCTTTATCATGATTTATGATCAAATGCGATTTTTGTGTCGCTCTTGTGATTTGTAAGTCGTGCCCTAGATTTGATTTGATGTGTGATGCCCCAGATTCAATATTTGATGATGATGCCCCCTTGGGAGATGAATCAATATTTTGGTTGAAAATTTTTGATTTATTTTGAGGAGTTGCGTATGATGTGTATGATTTCGTGCATGTATAATATGTGTAAAGTGATTCATCTCCTGATAAGTTACAAATGTTTTCGTATAGGGGAGACCGCGACCATATTATAGGTCCATTAGGCTAACCCTAATTTCATTTTCCTCCTATAAAAGACGAAAAGAGCTTAAATTAGGTTCATTTGTGCTTTGTTGACTTTGGAGAAAGAGAATTTGCTTTGGAGAGAAAATGCCTATTCCATATCACAGACACCATTTCGAGTGCGTTCGGAGGTATCGGAGACCTGTAGCACGTGGACCACCAGTAAGTCAATGTTTTTTACCCTTTTTTGATTTTTGATTTTGTCATTTTTAGTCAATTTTTGAATTTCAAAGTTCGGGTTTAACGTTCTAGCATGTCTAGGGTCTAGAGTAGCACATACGAAGCGTGAAGTAGTGCATTGAGTTCAAATTTAGGGGTCGCGTCCGAAAAAGATAGGCTAGCGCATAAAATTATTAGGTTAGCGCATGCATGTAGAATAGCGCATGGAAAGTGTCGGGTAGCACGTCCAGTCAGCAGGTTAGCGTGTAGGGGTGACCTAGCGCATAGGGGTCGCAGCGGTTCGCATAGGTAAAGGGATTTAGCGCATGGGACTAACCTAGCACATAGGGCCAAACGGGTAGCACCTAGGAGATGTATATTAGCGCGTAGGCAGAGTCTAGCGCATGGGGTGGGTTAGGTGGCGCATGGGGAGAAAATATTAGTGCGTAGAGTTAGTATAGCACATAGGATAGACAGATTAGCATGTAGGAAAAATAGCCTAGCACATGGGGGTTTTTTTAGCGCATTGAGCATCTGTTTTAGCACATCCGGAAAAATTTTGGAAGATGGGCCGATTTGAAAATTTGCTTTGTTTGCCTATCATGATGTGATAGATTTATCCAATATGAGTGTTGGTATAACTTGTTTTGATTTGCGTGTTTTAAAGTTATGTATAGATACCAATGTGTTGTATTGATCAGAATATGATTTATTTGTGTGTTCTATTTCAAGTTCAATGTGTGTGAAGCCTGAGTTGTGTTACAAGCCAATATGGGCTGGAAACTTGAGTTGTTTTACAAGCTGATATGGGTGGGAAACTTGAGTTGTTTTACAAGTTTATGTAATTTTGGTACTTGAGTTGTTTTACAAGTTTTGATATGGTTTTGGAGAACTTGAGTTGTTTTTCAAGTTGATATGAAATGATAGGATTTTGAACTTTGATGTAGATGAGCAAATTGTTTCATGTTGTTGATAGAAGTTTGATTTTGATAGCTTTGTTTTGATGTGGAAACTGATATTGGATTTGTTTTGCTTGTTGATAGGAGTGATTGGGTGTGGTACAGTCACGGGAGAGATTTCCCAGACCGTGGACATTGATACCGCGATTGTCACAGGCTGATTTCGACATTATTGAGAGATGTGGTTTGACGTCTCTCCTGGATATGCCTCGGTTCACTGTGAACCAGGGGCTGTTGACAGCTTTGGCAGAGAGGTGGCATAGTGACACCAACACCTTTCATTTTGTCACTGGAGAGATGACAGTCACATCTGAGGACTGTTACCGGATCCTGCGCATCCCTGTGGTAGGTGCACTACTACCTTACGAGCAATCAGAGGAGGGTGGCACAGAGGCGCTGCGCCAAATTTTCCAAGATGAAGTCTGTGGCTACGAGATTTCATGGCAGGAGTTTCTAGATTTGGATTATGCACCGCTACCATCTGTACTAGCAAGATTCATTGGGGGATTCCTTTGTCCTGATCGCAGGTCAAAGGGATTCTCGGTGGGATGGGGACTGGTTTTGGAGGAGATGGTTACTCAAGGCAGGAGGTTTGCATGGGGGTCAGTGATGCTGGCTCATTTATACAGGAGTCTGCATGAGGTAGTATACCTCGGTTACGGCAGCTTGTCAGCTGGCGTGACATTATTACAGGTATGGTGCTGGGAGCACATTCCAGTAGCGAGGCCACTGGCAGATAAGGACAGGCCCGTAGGTGCAGCATATGCCTATGGATACAGAGTTTTAGTTGTCCAGCATAAGCTGGGCAAACTAGAGCATTGGAGGAGGGTTTTTTGACGACATAGATACGGTCACCTGGCGACCGTACATAGGATGTGAGGTGTGGGCTGAGGATGGGCTGGAGATGCCCTTTTTGTTCATGACCAGGTACCTGATTGGGAGGACCCCATTCATGATTGAGTGATTTGTGATGACCCAAGTTTTGAGGCAGTTTGGGCGCCAGCAGGGTATTCCGTAGGGAGCATGCCTTTATGCACGACAGCAGCAGGATGTGGCTGATTGGGGGCTGACTATTGATAGTGTCGTGGTAGTGGAGGAGTTTGTGGGGTTGGCTGGGCAGATCTAGGATTATTCCCCAGAGATTCAGGATGCGGGGATGACAGATGAGTTCGCTCGATTGTTTGCTGCGTGGGCAGTGGCCAGGATATCCGATCTGGAGGAGATGAGGCTAGCATTTGACTCAGATGAGGAGGGAGATGGGGGAGATGATGGACATGATGGGGAGGATGAAGGAGGAGGAGGAGTTAAAGGAGCCAGAGGCAGGTGGGGAGGTATAGTGAGGAGAGGAGAGAGAGGTGTGGATCAAGCAGTGCGGCTGGGAAGGATAGACAGGGGGAGAGGTGGATTGGCTATCGGAGCCGGGGGAGAGGGGAGAGTGGGGGAGGTGCTAGCTGTGGTGGGTGGTGAGGAGGAGCCGAGTAGACAAGCACAGAGGAGGAGGACGGATGTACTCCCACCTCCAGTACCGAGGACAGGCCGAGTGGGAGGGTTTCCTCCAGCACAGGTACCGCTCCAGGTTCGAGTGCCAGGGCACATGGAGGATGCTCAGATACGGACCTTGCAGATTACTATGCAGCAGCTGCAGGCACAGATTTTGACCTATCAACGACAGCTTTCTCAATTGACTACTGAGAGAGATACCGAGATAGAGCGGAGGGGGCAAGCGGAGGAGGTGGTGGCGAGTATGCAGAGGGCAGCGGTGGGTGGTCCGATGAGAGATACCCTTAGAGAGTTGGCACTGAAAGCCCAGAAGGTAGAGTACTATAGGCGGTAGTACCCAGGGACCGATGAGTACAGAGTTTTTCTCAATCAAGATCTAGCCGATCTCGAGCCACTGGGTCACGATCTGAGAGCCAAGGTGTGAGAAGGCCACCGAGACAGGACCCTCCTGGAGATCTAGGGGTGGGTACATCTGGAGCGAGACCATCTCCGTCAGGGGATAGTCATACTTGAGAGACATGGTCTCCGTTGTATTTTTTAGCATTTGTTATTCTTTGTACTGGACACAGTGTTTGGACACTTTTTGTAGATTTTGATCATTTTGAGATATATATATATATATATATATATATATATATATATATATATATATATATATATATATATATATATATATATATATATATATATATATATACAGCACCATTTTTGATCATGTAATGTGTTGATATGGATGCATTTATTTTATGTGAGGATGTAATGCGTAAATATATGATGTAATGTATGATGCAGGATGTATGCTATTTATATGCTGTGAGATGTATCTTGAAAATGAGATGTATGTTTTAATATGCTACAAAATGTAAAATGATATGTAAATGATGTTAAAATGATATGCAATGATGTTTAAATGATATGTGAACATGCTTAAATGATATGTGAACATGCTTAAATGATATGTGACTACTGGTAAAATGATATGCAACTAATTGTTTTTGGAGCATCCCTCATTCTGTATTTGCCATCCAGTGGAACCATATGTTTGCTTTCATTGTAGATATCATCATTGAGCATTGATTTTTTTAGGATATGTTGAAAATTTATACAAGCATAATGGTATAATTGAACCATAATGACCTGAGAAAAATTTACATGATTTTTGATTTTGCAAGATAGCACAAGCGTCAAGGTATAATTGAACCAGGACGACCTGAGTGCGTATTGCGTAAATAGACAAGATTAAATCATTTGTATGCGTGAAGTGGAATCAGGCCTTCAGTTATATTTGTTGTATCATGTCTCGAGGCAAGGATTCACACAGTACAAGTGATCGCCTCCCAAACAAAAGACTAAGAAAATATTGGAAGTTCCCCATGATCTCTAGCTTTGAAGTATTTTATGGGATATAGGAGAAGATTCCAATAATTAAAAAGTTCAAAATGCAAAATAGTCAAGACTTTTATGCGATAATGCAACATTTAGTACTTCAGAAAATCATCCATCCTTGATATTTTTGTGAATTGTTTTTGTTTAGTTTTGGCGATGAAGTGTAGTTTGGTTGCTGGATGTCATGCTTCTGAGTTTTGCAATAGTTGGAATGTCTTGAATGTTTGCAAGTTTTAATGCCCCTAGCTGAATGTGCCTTGTGATATGATCATGTACAGTGATTTCCAAGCCATGGTGGAATGTGGTAAGAGGATATATATATATATATATATATATGGATAACCCAGGATAGTGACTATACTAAGTATGTACTGAATGGATATACGCTAAGTGTCGGGCGATGGCTGATAGTGTTTTGATGGATAAAATGGAAATAGATAGAGGAGCCGTTCTTTTACAAGAGCGCCTGTTTACCAGGTTTTCACCATTTGTTTTTATTGTACTTTGTTTTGTTTTTTTTTTTGCTTTTTCTGGATTTTTTTTTTAAATTTTTTTTGGCTTTTCCGTGCATTAGGCTACTTTAAGTATAGTACTTCTTCAGATGAATGCTATTAGTTGGGTCGTCGAGCACATCTCCTTCAGAATTTGTAAGCTGATAGGCACTTGATCCATAGGCTGATATGATGACATAGGGACCCAACTAGTTAGGTTCAAATTTTCCTTTCTTTTCTCTATCTTGTTGATTTCTTGGATTTTCTTTGAGGACTAGGTCACCAACCTTGAAGTTGCGAGGGATGACTTTATGATTGTAGCTCCTGTACATGTGCTGCTGATATGCTTTGAGATGAGTATAAGCATGCTGGCGTCTTTCATCTAATAGTTCAAGTTCTTGCAGTCGGTTAACTCGATACTCTTCATCTGGGATTAAGCCTTTCAAAGAGACTCTGAGAGATGGAATTTCTACCTCCAGGGATAAAATAGCCTCTGATCCATATACCAATGAGTATGGTGTTGCTCCTATAGGTGTGCGGATGCTGGTCCTGTATGCCCAAAGTGCTGGACTGAGTTGTACGTGCCAATCTTTGCCTGCATCATTCACTGTTTTCTTGAGGATTTTCAGTATTGTCTTGTTAGATGCTTCCGCTTGACCATTTCCTTGCAGGTAGTATGGTGTAGAAAACCTATGTTGGATTTTGAATTTTTTACATAATTCTTGGACATCTTGATTCTTGAAGGGCCGTCCATTATCTGTGATGATTGAACTTGGAATACCATATCCGTAGATCAGATAATTTAGGATAAAAGAGGCAATTTGTTTCTTGGTCACTGTGGTCATGGGAACTGCTTCGATCCATTTGGTAAAGTACTTTGTTGCTGATATAATGAACTTGTGTCCATTTGAAGATGAAGGATGAATTTTTCCAACTAGGTCCAATCCCCACTGACAAAAGGGCCAGGATGTTGTGAATGGCTGTAGTTCCTATGCTGGAGCATGTATCAGATTGCCATGGATCTGGCATTTAGGACATTTCTTGGTGAAATGATATGAGTCATTTTCCATTGTAGGCTAGTAGTATCCCATCCGTAGAAGCTTTTTAGCAAGAGTAGTGCCACTTGAATGTGTGCCACAAATACCTTCATGAAGCTCGTGTAAAGCCGAATCAGAATCATTATGATCAAGACAACGAAGAAGAGTACCATCTAGACCTCGACGATATAACGTATCAGCGATAAGGGTGTAACGAGCAGCTTGTCGGATAAAGTTACATTTTTGGTTATGGGATTGGTCAATTGGTAAGATATTGTGTTTGAGGTAATCGTATATTGGTCCATATAACAGAGAATCAGAACCAGTCAAGGCATATATAACCTGGGATTCAGAGTGGTCATAGACGGGGGAGAACAGTTGCTCTACTAGGAACTTGTAACGACTCTGTTGCTCTAGAATTTGTAGTAGTGAAGCGATAGTAGCCATTGCATCGACTACTTTGTTGTTCAACCTTGGTATTTGCTCAAAGGTGATGTGTATAAAATACTGTTTGAAGTCATCCACCATTCGCTTGTAGGGTAGTAACTTGTCATCCTTTGTCTGATAGTTGTTGTTTATTTGATTGATGACTAGTTGTGAGTCTCCATAGACTTTTAACTCTTTGATTTTCCATTCGACAGCTATTTTGATGCCTATAACTAATGCCTCATATTTCGCCACATTATTCATGCAGGGAAACATAAGCCTATATGATCTTGGCATAGTGTGTCCTTCAGGAGTGATGAATAAAATGCCGGCCCCTGAAACATGTTGTGTATAGGATCCATCAAAGTATAGGGTCCATTGATTAGGAGAAAGAGCAAGAACATCCCTGTCTAGAAATTCAATCTCCATGGTTTGTTTTCCTGGTAGTGGTGCTTCAGCCAACTGATCTGCAATTGCTTGTCCTTTGATGGCTCATCTTTCTGTGCAGTGGATGTCGAATTCACTGAGAATCATGACCCATTTAGCCAATCGGCCTATAAGAGCTGCCTTGCTGAGTAGATACTTGAGAGGATCAATTTTAGCTGCTAGCTTAATGGTGTGTGCTAGCATATAATGTCGGAACTTCTGAGATGCAAAGACCACTGTTAGCCAAGCCTTCTCAATGAATGTATAATTTAGTTCATAACCATTCAATGTCCGACTGATGTAATATATAGCTCGTTCCTTTCCTTGTTGATCTTCTTGTGCTAATAGTGCCCCCAGCGAAATATCTGTTGTTGAGATATATAGTATAAGAGGCTTTCCTGCAACTGGTGGTACTATAACTGGTGGATTCATCAGGTACTGTTTAATTTGGTAAAAAGATTCTGCACACTTAGTCTCCCATCTGAATGGTACATTTTTGTGTAGCAAATGGTTAAATGACAGACTTTTATCTGCTAGTTAAGTGATGAATCGCCTGATTGATTGAAGTCATCCTTGTAGAGATCTGAGTTGACTGATATTCTTTGGTAGTGGCATGTCCATGATGGCTTGTACCTTTGCTGGATCAACTTCAATACCCTTAGTTGAGACTATGTAGCCTAGTAACTTGCCTGATGTAACCCCGAAGACACACTTCTTAGAGTTGAGTCGGACTTGGAATTTCTACAATCGATCAAAGATCTTTGTTAGGATGCCGAGATGTTCAGCTCTGGTGAAGGATTTAGCTAGTAAATCATCCACATAGTCTTCCATAAATGTGTGCATCATATCATGGAATATTGTTGTCATTTCTCTTTGATAAGTGGCTCCTGCATTCTTTAAGCCAAAAGGCATAACATTCCAATAGTACGTTCCCCAAGGACAAGTGAATGTTGTTTCATCTCGATCTTCAGGAGCTATTTTGATTTGATTATAGCCTGAGAAACCATCCATTAATGAGAGCATTGCATGGCTTGTTGTGAGATCTACAATTATATCGATACTGGGCAGAGGAAAGTCATCTTTTGGACAAGCTTTGTTGACGTCCCTAAAGTCAGTGCATATTCTGATACTACCATCTGGTTTTTACACTGGAACGATGTTGGAAATCCATTCTGCATAGTCAATGGGTCGGATGAATCCGACATCTAGTAATTTCTTCAGTTCAGTTTTGATCATGAGTGCCACCTGTGGATTCATCTTTCGTAGCTTTTGCTTGACTGGCTTGACTCCTGTAGAAATGGACAAGTGATGCATGATTAAGTGTGGATCGACTCCAAGCATATCAGCATATGACCAAGCAAAATTAATTTGTTGTCCTTTAAAGAAGATGATGAATGTCGATCTTTCTTCCTCTGTTAGAGATTCTACAAGATGTATGTTTCTGACTGCTTCTGTGGTACCAATGTTGATTGATTGAGTGGTCTCAATCAATATGGGTGATCGTTCATGAAAATTTTCAAGAAGAGTGTCAAGTCTCCCATCATCAGGTGCCTTAAAAAGGTTTTCACCTTCAGATGCGTCCTTTATTTTTACTTTTTTGGGATCTAGAGCTGCCATTGACTGGTTTTCAGCATCAGATCCTTTATTTGATGTATTTTTGCGACTGAGAGACTTGGCACTCCCTGATTGACAGACATCGTTATTTTGTTCACTGGTAGAGCCTGTTTCTGGATTTACGGTACATAGGTAATGTATAATAGATTCATCATCTGGGAAAATGGGTATATCATGGGTTTCAGGTTCATCCCAGTCGATGATGTTGGGAAAGACAAGTGGTAAAGAATCGTTGGGTGGATCAAGTTCTGCTACCGTAAGTGTTAGGATAGAGTTTTCATCGTGATGGGTCTTGGTTTTAAAAAAGTCCAAGGTTTCATCGAAGTCTTTGATGGTATCATCTTCCACATAGACTTGTTCGTAATGTTTCTGTTCGCTTTCCTTGGCGTCATAGATATTTTGTGGTCCAAATTCAAGAGGTCCATCTTTTGCATTATGTTCTTCTTGAGAAAGGGATATGGAATCAGTATCATCTAGGATATTTGTAGTAGCATCGGAGTAGGTACCCCATTCATATTCATTGGAATCTATCTCATAGGCATCATCCTAGATTCTATCTATGCTGCAAACAGGTATGTTGTATGGTGAAAATAAATCTTTGATGATGGATACTATTTTGATATTTTGTGTTGATTCTGTATCCGATCCATCTTCCACTTGCTGGATTTGTTCATAGATTGTGCTTCCTCGGGGAGGAATAATGGTTTGTTGCGATGACATGATTTGTTCTTGAGACATTAGTGTTTGAATATGAGCTACTGCTGCAGATATGGCCTTCTTATGATTTAGAAGCTTTCCCTGATGCAACTTCTGATCTTGACGTTCTCGTACCTTATAGATTTTTTCTGCTGATTCAAAGAGTGCTTCCTGCCAGGATTCTTCGTTGTACTTCTTTTTTACCTTCCATTGAGGTTTTGCAGTTGTGTGTGGCGGCCGTTTCAATAGGAATGTGAGTTTAGAACCCAATCCTGCTTTGTTTCTACTAGGTTGTGAAGGAAGATCTATAGGTTCCGTGACTCCTTCCTTGCGCTTCCCAATAGGTCCTTTACCGCCATATCCCATTTGCTTCATGATTAAGTATCCTTTTCCATATAGGTGTGTTGGTAGAACAATGTCCAGAGCGGCTGCTCTATGATCTTCTTCCTCATCTTTATATAACCAGCTAAGGACATCTTTGTCTTCTGATTCATGTGCTAGAGTACCCAATTGGATGAAGGTACCATCAAATTTAGTGATGGGCTGAGTTGCCAGATGTGTTGATGTAGTAGGCAAACCATGCGATCTAGGTGATGTTGGCAATTTGGCCAAACATAAAGGTTCCAAAGAATATTCTCCCATGCCTTGGTCTTTGATTTGCATTTTTTGCTTGAACTCTCCCCATAAGGAGTTGAGCTTTGTTGTTGGTGGATCTGATGTTGAAGATCGTTGCTTCTCTCTATTATGAGGAACCAAATTGTCTTGGGCTGCCCCCATTGCATTGCAATGTTGAAATGGATTGTGATCAGCTGATATGGATATTTCTTGTCCATCATAAGGGAACTTGACACACTGGTGATACGTAGAAGGTACTACTTGCATTTCATGTATCCAGGGTCATCCTAACAAGATATTGTAGGTTAGATCGATGTCTAAGACTTGACATATAGTATCCTTTTGCACTGGTCCCACTTGAATAGGTATTATCATAGTTCCTTTAGAGGACCTTTCCTCATCATCATATGCTTTTATGGTAATCTTTTTACAAGGATCAATAGATTCTTCTGAGAAGCCTAGTGCACAGATAAGCTTTAAAGTACATATATTAAGTCCGGCTCCTCCATCTATTAAGACTCTTTTTACCCAGTGCTTGCAAACAATGACTTCAATATGGAGAGGAGTATTATGCAGACAACTCAATGAAGCATTATCATGCTTTGAGAAGGTGAGGTTATGAGGTCCTGTCATATGGATGACCATGGCTTGAAATCTGTCTGTATCCAGATTGTGAGGTACATTTGTTTCTAATAGTTCTTGCTCCAATATGTCTTTGTGCTTCGGTGATAGTCTCAATAATTCCAGGATAGATATCTGAGTTGGAGTCTTGCATAGTTGGCTAACCAAGTCATATTGGAGTTTTGGTGTGGCAGTTGTAGGTGTCATATGTCCCTTCAAGACATATTTATGAGTTTGGGTTGTTACATTGACAGATTCATGATCATGCCGATCTCGAATGGTGATGACATTGACTTGATGATCTTCAGCTGATATATGGTTGATTGTGTTGTTGTAGATGTGATTAATACGAGCTCCGCGTGTATCATCTGAAGTTGATGCTCCATCTTTGTTGTAATTAGGGAGAGGATTTTTGAAGGCCCCGTGATCACCATTTGTTTTGAGACCATCCACTGTTAAATAACCTCGATCAATCATGTCCTGCACTATGTGTTTCAATCTCATGCATTCATTTGTTCTATGACCCTTGTTGCGATGAAAATCACAATAGTGTGAATCATTCCACCAAGGTGGTTTGATTGGGGGTTCATAGTTGTTGATGGGAGGAAAAGAAAGAATTTTGTTTGCTAAAAGTTCTCGGAATGCAGATTCTAATGATTGTCCCAGTGGTGTGAAGATACGCTTTTGGAAATTGTTCGTGTTGTTGCGTGAATTGTTGTTAGGCCCTGGATTCATGTTTTTGCTTTGAGTATTGTTGGTGTTGTTTGTGTTGAGTTGTCCTTGATCAGTGTTCGGTGCATATGTGTTAGCACTGGGGGTAGCATTTTTAAGATTTTGAGGATTTTGAGGATTGCCGGATAATGTAAGCACTGGTTGATTAGATTTGGGATCATATGATTCATTGTTACATTCATTTTTGTTTCGGGTCCAAAATCAAGATTTATCAAGGTTGGCATTGTTCTGATTATTGTAGTTTGATGAGTTGGTTCCTTCCTTGTAGAACTTGAGTGTTCCCTTTTTGACACAAGCTTCCTCTACTTGAATGCCATTTTCAATCAATTTGGCGAAAGATGGTATGCATTGAAGTTTGAGTCTGTAACTCATTTTGCCATTCAAGTTATTGATGAAGATTTCCATTTCCTCCTTTTCAGGAACATCTCGAGGATATTGCGATACCATGCGTCGCCAATGCTGAAGGAACACCATGAATGTTTCATTGTTCTTTTGTTTGGTGTTGCAAACATCTAGCATGGTTATGGCATGTTGGATGTTGTAAGAATAGTGGGTGATAAATTTGTTAACCAATTCGTCAAATGATCTAATAGGTGGTGTAATCTTGGATAACCATTCCATTGTTTGTCCTCCCAGGCTTCTTGGGAATAACCTCATCAGATAAGTGTCATCATGAGCAAATTCAAGACTCATGCTGCAAAATTCTCGAACATGATCCCGAGGATCACTTTTCCCATCATATTTATCAAATTTGGGAACATCTGAGTTTGGAGGAAAAGGTACCATGTTTAATCTCCTATCAAATGGATAAGGACAGATTTCGTTTATAGAATACCGCACTATTGTCCCTTGTTGCATATCTTGTATTTGTCTTTGCAACATTTGCATTTGTTGAGTAAGAGCAACCAAGGGTGCTTTATCTTGTCGAGGGATGAATTCTTCCCTCGTATTTGTTCTTAACTGAAAAGGTGTGGTAAATGGTATGTGTTGTTCTAGAGTCTCAAGCTCAGGTATACGCATTTCTGGTATACATTGCTCTGGAATATGTTGCTCAGGTATGCGAGTTTCTTCTTCTCTTTGTTGTTCTTGATATGTATATTGTTGAGACCCGGTTTGAAAAACGTTTGCATCAAAATCCTCGAGTAATTTAACGCCTTTACTTGTGAGCATGAGCAGATACTTTTCTTTGTCATTTTCATAAGCCTTTCGATGAGTTTTTGGAATGAAGGATTTTTTTGACATTCCTGAAGAATTGTGTCAGTAATTTCAGGCTCTTTTGAGTGTGGAATTTCAAAAGGATTTGACAATCTGTGATTCATACTTGATTCTGCGTGTGTCTTGCTTTGTTTGTTTCTTTGAGAGTGAGTGACAGGCATTTTAGTAGAAACTTTCAGTGATGAAAGGGACAAAAGCCTCGTTGATGTGTTGCTCGGGTGTTGGTGGTTCTGGTCGAGATGTGTTATACATGATGCACTCGTCGGGCAAGAATGCTGGATTGATCTTTCCTCCACGGTTTATCTTTTGATTAAAAGCAAACTTTTGACAGTATGCTCTTGTCTTCAGGGGTTCTTTGTCAAATTCGCTAGATTTGTTTTGGATATAACGTTTGACGTGATGAAGAAATACCCGATGAGATTTGAAGAGTTGACGATTGATGTATAAAAACTTATTTCTCTTGATGAATTTGGCAAAACTAGGTTGTTGTTTCTTCAACGTGATGTTACGATAGAGGTTCTTTTTTCTCAGAATAAGGGGATTAGTCATGCATGAGTGATCAATGGTTTCCTGTGATTTGTTTGGATTTAGTTGATTCTTGTTTGAAAAATTTCAAATCTTACTTTATTAGAGTGAAGGTGTAGATGTCCCTTCATGACAAAGTGTGTCAAATGAAAAGGGCTTCTAAAAATGATTTTGAAACTTTCAAAAAAATTTCAGTTTTTGCTCTTTTTTTTTTGCCTTGGATTACGCGCTAGAACAGAGTCTACATGCGCTACTGAATTCACTTGATGTGCTAAAAGAATGAGCACACACGCTAAGCTGCCCCTAGACACGCGCTAAAATTTGGACTTTCTGAAAATGGCGGTCTAATAGTTGAAAAAGATTATGTGCTATCCTATGTCTTCGACGCGCTAACTTTTTGACCTTAAGCGCTAATGTTTCTATGCCACGTGCTAAGATGTTTCTTCCACGCGCTAAAGTTTCGACTATTGAAAATTGTTGTCAAATTTGTTTAAAAAGCTATGTGCTATACTAGGCCTGTCACATGCTAACTGTTTGTTTCCACGCGCTAATATTATGCTTCCACGTGCTAGACTGTTTTGTAGATGCGCTAAAGGACTTTGTACATTTTGCCTTAAGATGAAAACGCTACTGTTTTAATGCCACGTGCTAACTTGATGTTTGGATGTGCTAATAGAAATACTCCACACGCTAAGAGGTTGCTCTTATGCTTTAAACTACGTTGATTTCTCTTTTTGTTGGTTTCCTGTTAATTTTGAATTTTGTTGTGAAATTTTCAAGTGTGATGGATGATTTTTTGAAGTAATAAACGCAAGCACGACAGAAAAAGTACAACCATTTTGCCTAATCTAACAATAAAGTGTATGTTCAGTGAGGATGTGTTCAAATCCCCAATGTTTTAACAGGTTTGGATACAAGTAATACACTTCAGAAAGACTCTTTAGTCAAGGGTCATAAATAACATCATAGCCCACTAGTCTCGATACTCCGTCAGCTCAAACAGCCGTGTTACCCCTAGAGGGCATCCTTTTTTTTGCCTTTTGCCAGAAATTAACTCAAAGTGAATTGCTCCACAGTTGAGTAGTTATCTTGGGAGATATATGGTGAGTAATCTTGGGGGCGGATTCTTCCCCACCCTTGCACTATGATGTTACAAATGTCTGGTTACTAACTCGGCTCAAAGTTTCTATTTCTATGGTTCGTAATCAGGCTTCCCGTTCGGCCGTTAGTGATGAACTCCCTCAGGAGGCTTCCCAACCTTTAGAACAAAGGCTTTACATATCTCGAGGATACTGGGGGAAGGCTAATCACTACGCACAACTATTGAAAATGACTTTCATCACTTTCCACATTTGATTAGAGTGGGTTGGAATTCTTGGCGTCAAAGTCGTTCCCCACTTAGGTCGTTCCCTTCACACCAGCCATAAATGGCTTTAAGATTTGATTGCAACTCTTCGGGAAGGCAGGCCTGCTAAAGGATGTAATGCTTGAAGTACTGAAAGCTGTAAGAGTGGTCTAGATTTTTGATCACCCAGTTAAGGGGAGAGCATATTCCTTCCAATTTCGAGACAAAGCAATCAATTTGGTTTATTTTATCCTTTTAAATTAGTGATTTGCTAACATCTATTTAAAGATGTTGCTCCAAAAAAACATGGTGTTTATTTTTATCTGTGCAAATCAATGATTTTTTTAATCTATGAAAGTAAATTTGGTCAACAAAGAAATTTTTTTGATTTGGTGGTCAACAAATGAAATCGTTTTTACAATAAAATTTCCTGCTCTACCTACAAGAAACTGTTAGAATCCTGCAAAATTGCGATCCATGAGTTAGAAAATTTGGATTTAGGTGGACTTCTACAAGTCTAAATTCTCCTGCTGTTACAATTTTAATTTTAGTCCTCTGTCTGTGATGCGCTACAGAACAAATTTTATGCGCTACAATATATCCTGGATGCGCAAAAATAAAGGATTAATGCGCTATACTGTTTACTGGATGCGCTAAAATAAAGGATTAATGCGCTATATTGTTTACTAGATGCGCTACTCTGTGTGTTGGAAGCACTGTTCTGTCCCTTTTCTTTCTCTCGCGCTCAGTCCTGCAAGAAAATTTGAAATATGATGTGCTAATGTTTTAATTGTACGCGCTGGATGATGGTCTACTGATGCAGAGCCCTTGTGACCACTGAGATAATCCCTTCAACTTGGGATACAAACAAGGACTCTAGCAATCATACCAAGACTCTAAGGGGTGGTTTAGACTAGGTTTCTTTGGTTACATACCATTTCTTCTCTTAATCATCTTTGACAATACTCAAACCCCACACCCTTCTCCAATGATCATCCAAGACTCTTTAGGGCCACACCACCCAACAAGGGTTGAGACTCTTCCCAAGGTAAATATGACTTCTAGGGTTTTTTTCTACCATCCCCTAAACCAACAAACCACTATCCAATCATTGGAATTTAGTCACTAACAAAGTTTAGTGCTACTGCTATAAATGGGACTGTCATGCCTAGTAGCCCAGCTAGACTGAAAAATTAAGATTTTTTCCTAATTTTTCAAATGACCTCTATAAATAAGAGTTGATTTTTTTTAATTCAAGTGAGTTCCAAAGGATTCCAAAAGGGTTTGGGCAGATCCAATGTCTAAGGGTTATAAACCCAATTTCACTCCTAGGCCAAATAGCTCTAATTAGGCCACCCTAACAAAGGAAGTGTGCTATAAAAGTGCTGCCCCAACAAATTAATACTTGGAACATGTAGAGGGAATGGAAATAACATAAATCACCAAGTTTTAGACCCTGGTTACACTTCTAACTTCATTCATTTAATCGGTTGCACAATGAGACTAGGTGGCCACATAGAGATGTCCACCCTAACACAGCAAACCCTTACCTTTACCTGCTTCTTTCCTGAAAAAGGCCATGAAAATATTAATGTAAATGGTCTTACCTTGCTTCACCCCAAAGGCCATTCAAAACCAATGAGGTATCAACAAGAAAACTTCATTTTTTCCTTCAAAACCTAGGCAAAACTGTCAAATCCGAGTTACTTCCAGTAAAATGCAGATATCTCCACTTCCAGAATGAATCAAGACCTTATATTAGACTCATTTGAAAGGTGATTCAATTATCTAAAACATCCCACTAGTTTTATGCCCCCAATAAATCCGTACTATATGAAAAATGGAAAATAGCAGCAAATTGCAGGAAAAATCACAGTTTTATTGAGTTTTTGAATACCAACTTTTACCTTCCACCTTCAACAACCCTGCCAAAGGTTGTATTTCAACCTTTTATGACTCTTACAATAGTTACCAACTGATTTTTGAAACCAACATGGTGGTTTGGAGGAAGTTACAAATTTGGGTTAAAAGTTGTCATAGTTGCTTGACAACTTTTGACAATTTTTGACATTTTGTCCTCCTAAACACACCAAGACACTAATTGACCCCTAAGACACTTAAAACTCTTCAAATGCACTAAAAATTCCTTCAAGGAATGAATAACCCCAAATTCCATATACCCAAGGTGGTTTATAACACACCCACCTAAGGTATTGGCTTACAAGGTAGGGTATGATTATTACAATAAAGAAAAACATCAAATATGCAAATAAGACATAAATCCTACTAAACTCCTTCACCTATGTTTTCTCCTCAAGATCACTTGGTGGTTGATGTGTAGATTCCCCTGCATCATCTACAAGCGCTGAACTGTGAGCTGGATGCGCTAATATGTTAACTTGATGCGCTACTCTGTTTTTCGCTCGCGTCGAGACCTACAGGAAAATTTTAGAGGGGGTCATGCGCTGAGAGAAGGTCTTCACATGCTAAAGTATAGACCCCACGCACTAAACAGTAAGCGGGATGTGCTAGACTGTTAACCAGGTGCGCTATGGAATGTTTCTGACGTGTCGATTCCTGTTTCCCGCGGACCTACAAAAGTCATTAATTTGAAAAATCGATTTGTTATTTGGGGTCAGGCCCCACGGTGGGTGCCAAAAATGTATGCGGGAAAAGTGGTTTGATAGAATTAAATATGTGAAAATATTTCAAAATACTAGTCCACACACACACACAGGAATTCTTGGTGCAAGCTATGGAGTAATAACATATTACTTAGCTTCCCAAGGAGGGTCCCATGGTTCTCTATCTCACAATGTCCCTCAAACCAATGTTTTGCTCTTAGATCACTGAGCAAAGTGGTTTAGGGATGGCAAATGTAAGAACGAGGGATGCTCTAATAGATTTTAGTATGAGATGCGTTATAGGCTAGGTATGATTTTAAAATGCAATAAACTAAATGATAAGATGACAAGATTAGTATGAATACTATCCTAGCATACTATATTTAGTCTATGATTGAACTAAAATGATAAAGAAAGTAATCTAAACATGCATATTTAGTCTACTTCCTGATTTAAAGAGAGGCTAAATGATGAACATATATGAAATGAAAGCTTGAATATATTTGAGCATAAGTGTGATGCTACAAATTTGAAGGATGATTGTTGAAAATGGAGTGAGAGCTCTATTTATAGCAAGAATAGGGCAATGGATGGTCAAGATTGAATGGTTTAATCAAGGGTTGAGTTTGAAAGTTGGGGATCCATGTGCACGATTTGCACCAATGAAATGATGACAAGTGTCATCATAGGGTTGGGTTGAAAGAAGGGGTTGGAGACATTGAATGCCTGAGAAGACCTCATGGTTATCTAGAGGCTAAGGGTCAAGTCTAAGTTAGGATTACCCACTAGATTAGGAGTTAATCCAAGGATAAACCTTTGTGCAAATGATTAAGAGATAATCATGGTCAAAGCATTAAAGGCCTGATGAGACCCTTGGGCTGGGTAGAGGTTGAGTCAAAACAAATGTTTTAACCATGTAGGAGGGTTTGGGTTAACCATTAATGGTTATTGGAGACTTTGTGGATTAAGTGGTTGAAGGTTGGAAGCTTTCAAAGGTTATCAAAGACTTTGAGACATTTAGTGGTTGAAGGTTGAAAGCCTTTAATGGTTATCAAAGACTTTGAGGCTTTGAGAAGTGACTTCCCTTTGCTTAGGGATGTGACAAAGTTTAGAGGAGGGGTTAGGTTAATTAGAAGCAATTAGAAGATTCTAGAAGGGATTAGAAAGGGGTTTGGGATTTTGCAAGTGGATGGGGGGATAATAGGATTTAATTGATTTAAATGATTTAATTCAATTTGGTTGCAATTTTTAGAAATTAAATAAATTAGATTTATTTAATTTTAGGATAACTATTTAATTAAATTTGAATTTAATTAAAAGTGGATAGGGGGAATTTAATTGAATAAAATGATTTATTCATTAAATGGGTATAGTGAATTTTATTTAAATAAATTGAGTAATTTACTTAATAAAATAGAAGAATGTGGATAGTTTAATTAAATTGGATTTAATCAAATAGGAAAATGAACATAAAATATTCATTTAGGAATATGGTCATTTTTATACGTCTACAGGAAACCTTTGAGAAAAATCTCAAATTGAATGATGAAGGAATGGGAAAATATTCTTTGCATAATTTTCCACTTTCACCTAAGTTATATGGAAAGCCTACAAATATCCAATCAAAGACCTCAAAGAAATCAAAAGATATGTTTAATGGAGCATTTGTTAGAGCTGGAACCCTTGAAGAAGAAACCGAAGACAAGGACATTCTTGGTTGGTTGTATAAAGATGAAAATGAAACTATAGAAACAGTTGTAGAAGTCAATATTCCCATAGAACAATATGGCAATCGTTATAAGATCATGCAAAAAATGGGATATGAAGGAAAAGGACCAATTGGCAAGCAACATCAAGGTATTTCAGAACCTATTTATCCCTACTCACAATCTAATGAAGATAAATCAAGACTTGGATATCTAAAATCAAATCAAAAGCAACATAATCATCAACAGCCAAAGTGGAGGAAGAAATCAGTCTCTAAAGAAGAATAATGGAAAGAAAAGCTACATCAAGTAGTAGAAATAGTAGCCAATAAGCAGAAACAAGAAGAACACAAGAAACAAGAAGAAGAGACTGTAATAAAAAGAAAAGAAGAATCTTGTCAACAAGTTCAAGGAATACGAGCAACTGCAAAATCTAAACAAGATATTCCAGAAGCAGTAAAAATTGAGATAGCAGAAATCAAGGAACTTTTTGCACCATACAACATTCCTGTGTGGTATAGTGGTATAGTCCCAAACAATGGTTCAGAGATAGATTCAAATGAATATGAATAGGGTCCAGATGTCTCATATTGTATATCAAGTGAAGAAAGAAATGAAGAGCAAGAAGCTATCACAAAGGAAGACTTGTCTATTACAAAACAAAAGATGGCATGAGAAAGAAGACAAGAAGAACTTAGAATTGAGAGAAAAGAGGCATATACAAGACAACAAAAGAAAGGGGATGACAAAGACAAAGAAATAATTCCACAAGAAGCAAAAATAGATATGGATTAAGCATTTGGAAATATCAGATTTCTATCAAATAAAGAGCATAGTCAAGTAGGATTGACTATTAGTTCAGAAGAAGCTGAGTTTGAAAGAAGATAAAAGCTAGCAAAAGAATTATCTATATCATGTACACAAGTATGTCAACTTCAAAATGCAAATGAATTTATTAAAAATAATCAAGAAGGAACTTGTAGTACTAAAGACATGTGTGTTGATATAATCCATTCGTTTAAGGGACAAACGTCAGATGAAGAGCCATTTGAGTGTGAACTACAAAATGATGATTTTTTTAGAACTAACTGGAGAATACTTGGGAGAGATAATCCTCAAGATCATTCTATCTATGATATTACCTACTCTACGCCAAATTATGATGATAATGTCATGAAATTTGAAGCACCTAATGATGACAATGAATATGACTTACCCCTTCTTCATCCTAAACTAATTGGTTGGGATAATGTAGAAAACCCTGAATTAGATGTCTTTTCCAATGATCATGACTTAGCTGTGTATCTTAATGATGTCAAACCCATAAAACCTAAGATATCTTCCATTGTGAAATCAAGTAATGTTTCTTGCAGTCAGGAGAATGCCAAACTTTCCAGTCACAAAATTGAAATAAAACAAGGAAAGAGACCTACTTTTGAAAACCATTTCATGGCAACACTTAGATCAATCAAAAGGGAAAATAAAGGACGTATCTGATGGTTAAAACCTCTTGGAGGCACCAGAAGATGGAAAGTTTGACATCCTCCCTGCATATTTTTCAGGAGAGATCTTCTATTCTAATAAAACCAATAGAAGTAATAAATATTGGAACATCAAAGGACCCCAAGATACTTCATTCTGCTACCTCAGATAAAGAGAGGAAAGAATACATAGAATTCTTTAGACAAAGACAATTAAATTTTTCTTGGTCCTATGTTGACATGTCGGGACTTAATCCAGATCTTATAATGCATCATTTCAATGTGGATTTAAAAGCAAAACCAGTGTCAAAGCTGGATAAAAGCATAAGAGTCTGCACCGATTTCAGAGATTTGAACAAAGCATGTCTGAAAGATGATTTCCCACTACCCAACATTGATATAATTGTGGACTTATCAATAGGGCATGAGATGTTTTCATAAATGGATGGCTTCTCAGGATACAATCAAATAAGAATTGCCCTTGAAGATCAAGAAAAGACAACATTCACCTGTGCATGGGGTACTTATTACTGGAATGTTATGCCATTTGGGCTTAAGAATGCAGGAGTGACTTATCAAAGGGCTATGATGAAAATTTTCCATGATATAATGCATACATTTATGGAAGATTATGTAGATGATATACTTGTAAAATCTCATACAAGACAAGAATATTTGAACATCATAAGCAAGATCTTTGATAGGCTGGAAAGATATCAATTGAGATTAAATCCAAAGAAATGTGCATTTTGAGTAACCTCTAGAAAATTTCTTGGGTACATTATATCAGCCCGTGGAATTGAAGTAGATCCTGAAAAGGTCAAAGCCATCATGGAGATGGAGTCACCTAGGAACATAAGTCAATTGAGATCTTTACAAGGAAGATTGCAATCAATCAGAAGATTTGTCTCTCAATTAGCAGATAGATGTCATCCATTCACTCATCTTCTACATAAGAATGTTCCATTCAAATGGGATGAGAAATGTGAAGAGGATTTTATGAAAATCAAAGAATATCTCATGAATCCTCCAGTACTGGTGTCACCAATAAAAGAGAAACCATTTTTGCTCTATATCTCAGTGACAAACGTATCATTAGGCACTCTCCTAGCTCAACATGATGAAGAAGGAAAAGAAAGAGCAGTGTGTTACATGTTGGTATTTTGGTATGGTTTTGTCATTGATGTCAACACCTACTAAAATCATTTCAGAGATCCAACAAACATTCACCGGCAAGCAAGTAACTATTACACAGTTACTGGTATATGGTACACCGACAGGCCATAATGATCACCGACACTTGGAATCGCATGGAAGACACTTGGTAATGTCGAAGACATCATGTGGACATCTTATCTTGGAGAATTGGTCATTGGTATATTCATATTTGCATATTTTCTTTTACTGGCAAATAGGTCCAAGGTTATCCAGGGTTACACCGGTAGGTTTATCTTTTCCAGATCAGCATGGCACGCTATGGAGATGATTAATTAATGTTGTAAATGCATTAAGCCAACGTGTTCAATCGGTTATTGCATTGGATATTATATTGTTTGTAAAATGTTTTTATTGTAATATCTTGTAGAGCTGACCTACTAAAATTGGTCTTAGGTTATGGTATAAATGTAAGGTCTTAATTGTAAGATTGAATGTGGAATGCGAAGAAGGTATATTGTGAAGGGATATGCAAGATTAAGCAGAGCTATACATGAAGATATCATTTGAAGGTGAAGCTAGGTTTTTGTGAAGGCATATTAGTATTACACTGATACTAAATCCAGAATATGAAGATGCTATTTTGTGTAGTACATTCTTATTGGATTTAACCATCCAATTGTAGTTAGTGTGACTCCCATTTGTGTTTGAGCAGTGAGATCTAGGCGCTTGGCCTTTCTGCATGTGCAGACCCCATTTATGTACACTTACTATCTGCAATAGTATCATCTGATTGTGGGTAAGGTTTCCCATCATGGTTTTTCCCCTTACAGGATTTCCACATACAAACATTGGTGTCATGTGTTGTGGATGATTTTATCTATTGGTTTTATGCATTATTCTTTACCGGTATTGCATTTATCTATTAAATATGTCCACTAGTATAATAGACTGTCTCACTAGTATTAAAGCAATAATTGATTAAGTTGTTTTTGGTTTAAATTTTTAGACAATTGATTCACCCCCCCCCCCCCCTCTCAGTTTTCCCTAGGACCTAACAATTGGTATCAAAGCTAAGTCCTCTTTTGCAGAAGTTTAACAACTTGAGGAGATCCAATGTCTACTAACTATTTCAGGAAGGACAATCCTAAACTTGATGGAACCAACTATGGGATATGGAAGACCAGAATGGAGACAAATCTAAATTGCATTGGAAAGGACATCTGGGATGTTACAAAGAATGGTTATACTGCTACTACTCTAGGTCAGCCTGCTCCTACTAACTTGACTAAAGATGAAGAAAATGATTGCAAAGCAAGAGAAGCACTTTTGAGCGCATTGACAGATCAGCAAATCATGGGATTATCAGACAAATCAACTGCTAAAGCTATTTGGGATCATTTGGAAACACTAAATGAAGGAGATTCCATAGTCAAAATTGCAAAACTTGAAAGCTTCCGGGTCAGGTATGAAAATCTGAAAATGGAGGAAGATGAAAGAATTTTTGCTTTTATGGAAAGAGTAAATGAAATTGTTTTGGGTATAAAATGTTGTGGAGGAACCTTAAGTGAAGATGAAATTGTTTCAAAATTTTTAAGAGGATTGCCACTGGCATACAAAATGAAAGTTACTACTATAAATGAATTAAGAACAATGCCTAATACATCAGTAACTAGGGATACATTGATTGGAAAACTTTCAGCCTTTGAAATTGAGGAATTTGGTCCTGTTGCTACAATAAAGACAGATTTATCTTTCAAAGCATCAACATCATCTGCATCATCATTTGACAAATCTAATTGGAAAGCCTTTTATGCAAAGGAACTTGAGGAAAGTAAGAAAGAACTTGAAGCACTATTTGCAAGAAAAATGCCTAAAGGTCCAGTTGGAA
This sequence comes from Cryptomeria japonica, assembly GCF_030272615.1. Taxonomy (NCBI): domain Eukaryota; kingdom Viridiplantae; phylum Streptophyta; class Pinopsida; order Cupressales; family Cupressaceae; genus Cryptomeria; species Cryptomeria japonica. Next base: position 102,568,233 of record NC_081408.1, on the reverse strand, counting down.
GTAAATATGAAAGTAAAGCACCCTTTAAATGTTTTAACTACAATAAGATTCATCATATGGCTTCAAGATGCCCTAATAGACATGCTAGACTAAGAGAAGAAGCTAGAAGGACATACAAGCCTAACCCTAAATATCAAAGATACAAATTCAAGAAAAATAAGGACAAATCTTGTTATGTTGTTGATGAAGGAGTAACTGATGATTTTGATGAAGATCTGGTAGACAATGGATGGGTTTTTGTTTCTATAATAGAAGATCAACTGACACCTACAGTGAAACCGGTAGAACAAACCTTGGCAGCTAAAATTGAGGTAAAGGATGAATGGATAATTGATTCTGGATGTTCACATCATATGACAGGAGACAAAGGAAAATTCTTGAACTTTCAAGAATACAATGGCGGTTTAGTAAGATTTGGAGATGACAAAGCTTGTCAGATCAAAGGTAAGGGTTCAATATCTCTTGACGGTAAACATAATACTGACAATGTCTACTATGTTGAAGGATTAAAGCACAATCTTTTGAGTGTTGGTCAATTAGTTGAGAAAGGATTTTAGTTACAATTTAAGAATGGAAAACGCAAAATCTTGAACAGAACTAGTTTAGAAATTGCAATCAGGTAATAAGACTAGAGGTAATATCTTTCATTTGAATAACAATGAGAAGACATGTTTGATTGCACATATAGATGAAAGTTGGCTATGACATAAGAGACTCTATCATGTAAACTTTGATTGCATAGTAAACATTAGTACTACTAAGGCAGTTAGAGATTTACCTAAGATTTTCAAACCTCACAATACAGTATGTAAGGAATGTCAATTTGGAAAATAGGTTAGAGCTAGTTTCAAAAGTATTCCAGAGAAATCTAATAATGCTCTTGATTTAATTCACACTGATTTATGTGGTCTAGCTAGAACTAAAAGCTTACAAGGTGATAGATATTTCATGCTAATCATTGATGACTATTCTAGAATGTGTTGGGTTACTTTTCTCAGAGAAAAATCAGAAGCACTTGGAAAGTTCAAACTATTCAAAGCAATGGTTGAAAATGAAATCGGTAAGAAAATCAAATGTTTAAGATCAGATCAAGGAGGAGAATTCACATCTAAGGAGTTTAATACATTCTGTGAAGTGAATGGAATTAGAAGATAGCTATCAGCACCTCAGACACCTCAGCAAAATGGAGTTGTTGAAAGGAAAAATAGAACTATCTTGGATGCTGCTAGAAGTATGCTATCAGAAGCAAATCTACCACATGTACATTGGAGAGAGGCAGTAAGTACAACGATCTATACATTCAACAAAGTTCACATCAAAGGTGAAACCGGTAAGACCCCTCATGAACTATGGTTTGATATCACTCCTACTCTTAAATATTGCAAAATATTTGGAAGCAAATGCTACATTAGAAGAGATAAGTATATTGGGAAATTTGATCCTAGAAATGATGAAGGTATATTTCTTGGTTATTCATCTAAGAGTAAAACATATAGATGTTTTAACAAGAGATTGCAGAAAATTGTTGAAAGTACAAATGTAAAGATTGATGAACAATTCAGAAGAACTTCAAGGTACATAGATTCTGAACCGACAAAAGAAATTCTAATAAATGAACCTACACTGAGTCCACTAGTACAGAGTGAACATCCAGTTACACCAGTATCATCTGAAAATTCCACTGTGACTGAGGAACAATAGTAAACAAAGACACCCCAGTATATAAGATTGAATCATTCTGAAGATCAAATAATTGGAAACAAATACAAAGGAGTTATGACAAGAGGAAGATTGGAAAATGAAGAGGTATGTCTTATTTCTCAAATTGAACCATCATCAAATTAATGAGGCATGTGAAGATAAATAGTGGACTAAAGATATGGAAGAAGAATTAGAGAAAATTGAGAAAATAACACTTGGACATTAGTTCCCCGGCCTAAAGATAAAAATGTAATTGGAACAAAATGGGTATTTAGAAACAAACTTAATGAAGATGGAAAGGTTATCAGAAATAAAGCAAGACTAGTGTGTAAGGGATATTCTCAAAAGGAAGGAATTGACTATAATGAAACCTTTGCACCGATAGCTAGAGTTGAGGCAATTAGATTGTTTTTAGCCTTTTCAGCACATAAGAACTACAAAGTATATCAAATGGATATTAAATGTGCATTTCTGAATGGAGATCTTGAGGAGGAAGTTTGCATTGAACAACCCGATGGATTTTCTTTGACAGATGACAATGATATGGTTTGCAGGTTAAAGAAAGCTTTGAATGGATTAAAGCAAGCCCTAATAGCTTGGTATGCTAGATTGGATAAGTATCTTTTGAAAATTGGTTTTTCTAAAGGTAATGCTGATAGTAACTTATACTACAAAGTGACTGATGCTGAAATCTTAGCTATAGAAGTTTTTGTTGATGATATAGTATTTGGAGGAGAAGATGGATTGTGTAAAGACTTTTCTATCAAAATACAACAAGAATTTGAAATGTCTATGATTGGTGAAATAAGATTCTTTTTAGGATTGCAGATTTCACAGACTAAAAAAAGTATATTCTTGAGTCAATCAAAATACTTAAAAGAGTTACTTAAGAAATTTGGAATGGAGAACTCTAAACCAGTAAGCACACCTATGACTTCAAATGACAAACTATCTTTAAGAGATGTATCTACACCAGTTAATCCAACAAGGTACAAATCTATGATAGGAGGTTTACTGTATTTAACACAAACAAGACCTGATATCATGAATGCAGTATGTATTGTTTCAAGATTTTAGAGAAATCCTAGAGAAAATCATCAATCAGCTATAAAAAGGATTTTCTGGTACTTACAAGGCACTACAAATCTTGGATTATGGTATCCTAGAGATGAAAACTTTGACCTATGTACATACAAAGATGCAAATTGGGTAGGACATGTGGATGATAGAAAAAGCACCAGCGGAGGAGCATTTTTTCTTGGTTGAGTAAGAAATAGAGTTGTGCATCTTTATCAACAGTAGAATCAGAATATGTTGCAGCAGCAACAAACTGTACACAGGTACTTTGGCTTAAACAAATGTTGAAAGACTTAAAGGTAAAATGCAAGGAACCTATAACTATCTATTGTGATAACACAACAACAATTGATATATCTAAGAACCCGGTATTACATTCTAAAACAAAACATGTTTCTATCAAACTGAATTTTCTAAGGGAAAAAGTTGAAGCAAAAGAAATACAACTGGTTTATGTGAATACTAAAGAATAGCTTGCAGATATTTTCACTAAACCTTTGCCTAAGGAGACTTTTGAGTATCTCAGAGAACAGCTTGGGGTCTTACCCCCACCGGTAGACACTTAGAGATTTGATGTCTATCATCAATCGACAGAACTAATAGAGATATATTCTTACTCTGGCTTTGATGAGGAAGCTACTTCTGAAGGGGAGTATTTGATATAGTCAAATTGGTTGGTATTTTGTATGTAATAGTTGGTATGTTGTAACTTTGGCATTTGATGTCAAAGGGGGAGAAATATCTATGGAAAAACACATTATCTTGGTATAGAAAAACATAAAAAAACTCATGTTACTCTTAGGGGGAGAGATTGTTACTTTGAGAAGATTATTGGTTTTTATACTTGGCATTTCTATTTTGGCACTTTCATCGTTTTTCCATCTTGTGTTGCCATCAATGCCAAAGGGGGAGATTGTTGGTATTTTGGTATGGTTTTGTCATTGATGTCAACACCTACTAAAAGCATTTCGGAGATCCAACAAACATTCACCTGCAAGCAAGTAACTATTGCATAGTTACTGGTATATGGTACACCAGCAGGACATAATGATCACCAGCACTTGGAATGGCACGAAAGACACTTGGTAATGTCAAAGACATCATGTGGACATCTTATCTTGGAGAATTGGTCATTGGTATATTCATATTTGCATATTTTCTTTTACCGGCAAATAGGTCCAGGGTTATCCAGGGTTACACCGGCAGGTTTATCTTTTCCAGATCAGCATGGCATGCTATGGAGATGATTAATTAATGTTGTAAATGCATTAAGACGACATGTTCAATCAGTTATTGCATCAGGTATTATATTGTTTGTAAAATTTTTTTATTGTAATATCTTGTAGAGCCGACCTACTAAAATTGGTCTTACGCTATGGTATAAATGTAAGGTCTTAATTGTAAGATCGAATGTGGAATGTGAAGAAGGTATATTGTGAAGGGATATGCGAGATTAAGTAGAGCTATACACAAAGATATCATTTGAAAGTGAAGCTAGGTTTTTGTGAAGGCATATTAGCATTACACCGATACTGAATCCAGCATATGAAGATGCTATTTTGTGTAGTACATTCTTATTGGATTTAACCATCCAATTATAGTCAATGTGACTCCCATTTGTGTTTGAGTAGTGAGCTCTAGGCACTTGGCCTTTCTACATGTGCAAACCCCATTTATGTACACTTACTATCTGCAATAGTATCATCTGATTGTGGGTAAGGTTTCCCACTGTGGTTTTTCCCCTTATAGGGTTTCCACGTACAAACATTGGTGTCATGTGTTTTGGATGATTTTATCTTTTGGTTTTACATTTATCTGTTAAATCTGTCCACTGGTATAATAGACTGTCTCACCAGTATTAAAGTAGTAATTGATTAAGTTGTTTTTGGTTTAAAGTTTTAGACAACTGATTAACCCCCCCTCCTCAGTTGTCCCCAGGACCTAACATTACATCAGTAGAACTCTTGTTGGCTATGAACTAAATTATAAATCAATAGAGAAGACATGTCTAGTAGTTGTATTTGCAACTCAGAAGTTGCGACATTATATGCTGACGCATTCTATGAAGCTAATAGAAAAGATAGATCCACTAAAGTATTTGCTGAACAAGTCAACTTTGATAGGTAGATTAGCCAAATGGGTTATGATACTAAGTGAATTTGATATAGAGTATGTTGATTGAAAAGCTATCAAAGGATAGGTCATTGCTAATAAATTAGTTGAAACACCTTTACAAAATGACATATCATTGCATATTGAATTTCCTGATGCAGACATTCTGACAATAAGTACAAAATTTTGGGAATTATACTTTGATGGTTCTTATACACAATATGGATCAGGCACAGGAATTTTATTCATCACATCTCAGGGACACACAATTCCAAAATCATATAGATTATGGTTTCCATGCACACATAAAATTGCAGAATATGAAGCATTGACTATTGGGCTCAAATTGGCTATTAAATGGAATATCAAGGAATTACATGTTTATGGTGATTCATAGCTTATCATCAACCAAATAAATGATGATTATCAAACTAAGGATGACAAGCTCATGCCCTACAAACATCTGGTAGAAGAGTTTAAAGAACACTTTGAAGAAATATCATTTACTCAAATCCCAAGAAATAAGAATAAAGAAGCAGATACAATGGCTACAATAGCATCTCTTGCAGAATCAGGAGAATCAACAGCGTTACAAATTCCTCATGGAAGATATCTTAACCCCTACCATTCAATCCCAACATACCTACATGATTTGTCATATATCAGGGATCAATCAATCCTTATACGACCAAACCTATCAGTACTAAAAGAGAATATCCTTGCTCCTGACCTATATCGCAATCAAAGAAGAAATCTTATCTGTCAGTCATCCCATTATACTATTATTTCTGATACCTTATATATGCGAGGTCTAGATAGTACTTTATTGAGATGTCTTGAACAAGAAGAATCTAAAAAAGTTCTTAACAAAGCTCACACAAGTATTTATGGCACACACTCAAGTGGATTAACACTAGATAAGAAACTTCTTCGTATGGGTTACTATTGGCCTACTATGGAGAGAGATTCATTCACATATGCCAAGAAATGCAAACAATGTTAGATCCATGGGAATCTCATTCATGCTCCAACACAAGAATTGTATCCTATGGCCGGATCATGGCCATTTTCTCAATGGGGCCTTGATTTGGTAGGAAAGATAAATCCTTCATCTTCTAATGGACATATGTTCATTCTGACTGCTATTGAATATTTCACTAAATGGATTCAAGCAGTACCTCTGACAAAAGTGACAGGAAAACAAATATCATCATTCATCTTGAATTATATAATATGTCACTATGTAGTTCCTATGACCATTATCACTGACAATGGATGACCATTTAAGAATCAAGATGTGAAGGAACTATGTGAGCAGTTTCATATGCAACATAGGTTTTCTACTCCATATTATCCACAAGGAAATGGTCAAGCTGAGGCATCAAACAAGACTATCTTGAAAATCTTGAAGAAAACAGTCAATGACACTAGAAAAGACTGGCACATTTAGCTGAATCCTACTCTTTGGGCATATCGAACCAGCATCTACACACCAACAAGGGTAACTCCATATTGTTTAGTCTATGGATCAGAAGCCATCTTACCCATAGAAGTAGAGATACCTTCTCTATGGGTTTCCTTGAAAGGTCTTATACCAGAAGAAGAAAAACAAGTCTCTAGACTCCAAGAACTTGAACTGATCCAGGAACGTCGCCAAAATGCAACAGATCATTTGAAAGTATATCAACAGAGAATGGCAAGAAGTTATAATCATAGAGTCAAGCCACACATTTTTAGATTGGAGATATAGTTCTAAGGGAGAATCCATGAAATTAGCAAGACCGAGAAAAGAAGGATAAATTTGAACCAAATTGGCTAGGACCTTTTGTCATAGTAGTAGCATATGGCTCAAGAGCATACAAGTTATCCACCCCTAAAGGTGATTGGTTTGATGAACCTATCAATTATATTCATCTCAAGAAATTCTATGCTTGAGATATAAAGTTCTGAAAAAAAAATCAATAAAAAGCATATAAAGTCCTAAAGAAATCAGTAAAAATCAGAAAAGCAAAAAATCCCTAAAAAGCATA